>NC_029789.2:108242500-108249951 GCF_000816755.2 Arachis ipaensis
CGAATGAATATCTTAGAAGCGGAATAAGTTGAATTGAATAGAAAAACAGTAGTACTTTGCATTAATTCATGAGGAACAGCAGAGCTCCACACCTTAATCTATGGAGTGTAGAAACCCTACCATTTGAAAATACATAAGTGAAAGGTTCAGGTATGGCCGAATGGCCAGCCCCCATGATCTAAGAACCAGACGTCCCAAGATGACTAATACAATAGTAAAAAGTCCTATTTATACTAAACTAGTTACTAGGGTTTACAGAAGTAAGTAATTGATGCATAAATCCACTTCTGGGGCGCACTTGGTGTGTGCTTGGGCTGAGCTTGAAGTTTACACATGGAGAGGTCATTCTTGGAGTTGAACGCCAGTTTGTAACGTATTTTTGGCGTTCAACTCTGGCTTGTAACGTGTTTCTGGCGTTTAACTCCAGATAGCAGCGTAGAGCTGGCGTTCAACGCCCTTTTACGTTGTCTAAACTCGGCCAAAGTATGGACTATTATATATTGCTGGAAAGCCCTGGATGTCTACTTTCCAACTCAATTGAAAGCGCGCCATTTTAAGTTCTGTAGCTCCAGAAAATCCACTTTGAGTACAGGGAGGTCAGAATCCAACAGCATCAGCAGTCCTTCTTCAACCTCTGAATCTGATTTTTGCTCAAGTCCCTCAATTTCAGCCAGAAAATACCTGAAATCACAGAAAAACACACAAACTCATAGTAAAGTCCAGAAATGTAAATTTAACATAAAAACTAATGAAAACATCCCTAAAAGTAACTAGATTCTACTAAAAACATACTAAAAATAATGCCAAAAGCGTATAAATTATCCGCTTATCACAACACCAAACTTAAATTGTTGCTTGTCCCCAAGCAACTGAAAATCAAGTAGGATAAAAAGAAGAGAATATACTATAAATTCCAAACTATCAATGAAACATAGCTCCAATCAGATGAGCGGGACTTGTAGCTTTTTGCCTCTTGAATAGTTTTGGCATCTCACATTTTAAGGGTTACTGGCTTTTTGCTCTTGCCTCTTGGTTTTAAGAGCTTTTGGCTTTTTCTGCTTACTTTTTCTTTTTCTATTTTTTTCGCTATTTTTTTCTATATTTTTTTTGCAAGCTTTTGTATTCACTGCTTTTTTTTGCTTCAAGAATCATTTTTATGATTTTTCAGATTATCAAATAACATGTCTCCTTGTCATCATTCTTTCAAGAGCCAACATATTTAACATTCTTAAACAACAACTTCAAAAGACATATGCACTGTTCAAGCATTCATTCAGAAAACAAGAAGCATTGTCACCACATCAATATAATTAAACTAAGTTCAAGGAAAAATTTGAAACTCATGTACTTCTTGTTCTTTTGAATTAAAACATTTTTCATTTAAGAGAGGTGATGGATTCATAGGACATTCATAACTTTAAGACAAAGTAACTAAACACTAATGATCATGTAATAAGACACAAACATGGATAAGCACTTAACATAAAGAAAATGAAAAATAGAGAATGTAAGAACAAGGAATGAGTCCACCTTAGTGATGTTGGCGTTTCCTTCTTGAGGAACCAATGATGTCCTTGAGCTCTTCTATGTCTCTTCCTTGTCCTTGAGCTTTTTGATCTTCTCTAATTTCATGAAGGAAGATGGAGTGCTCTTGATGTTCCACCTTTAATTGTCCCATGTTGGAACTTAATTCTCCTAGGGAGGTGTTGATTTGCTCCCAATAGTTTTGTGGAGGAAAATGCATTTGAGGCATCTCCGGGATCTCATGGTGATGAGCTTCATGCGTCTCTTGAGCTCCATGAATGGGCTCTCTTGTTTGATCCATCCTTTTCTTAGTGATGGGCTTCTCTTCCTCAATGGGAATGTCTCCTTCTATGTCAGTCCCAGCCGAATTGCATAGATGGCAAATGAGGTGAGGAAAAGCTAACCTTGCCATAGTGGAGGACTTGTCAGCCACCTTGTAGAGTTCTTGAGGTATAATCTCATGAACCTCCACCTCTTCTCCAATCCTGATGCTATGGATCATGATGGCCCGGTCTATAGTAACTTCAGGCCGGTTGCTAGTGGGAATGATTGAGCGTTGAATGAACTCCAACCATCCTCTAGCTACAGGCTTAAGGTCCAGTCTTCTCAGTTGAACTGGTTTGCCTTTTGAGTCAATCTTCCATTGAGCTCCTTCCACACATATGTCCATGAGGACTTGGTCCAACCTTTGATCAAAGTTGACTCTCCTTGTGTAGGGGCGTGCGTTCTCTTCCATCATTGGCAAGTTGAACGCCAACCTTACATTTTCCGGACTAAAATCTAAGTAATTCCCCCGAACCATGGTGAGATAATTCTTTGGGTTCGGGTTCTTACTTTGATCATGGTTCTTTGTGATCCATGCATTAGCATAGAACTCTTGAACCATTAGAGTTCCAACTTGTTGGATGGGGTTTGTTAGAACTTCCCAACCTCTTCTATGGATCTCATGTCGGATCTCCGGATACTCATTTCTCTTGAGTTTGAAAGGGACCTCGGGGATCACCTTCTTCTTGGCCACAACATCATAGAAGTGGTCTTGATGAGCTTTGGAGATGAATCTTTCCATCTCCCATGACTCGGAGGTGGAAGCTTTTGTCTTCCCTTTCCCTTTTCTAGAGGATTCTCCGGTCTTAGGTGCCGTCAATGGTAATGGAAAAACAAAAAGCTTATGCTTTTACCACACCAAACTTAGAATTTTGCTCGCCCTCGAGCAAGAGAAGAAAGAATAGATGAAGAAGAAAAAGAAAATATGGAGGAGAGGAGGGAAAGTAAATTCGGCCAAGAAGAGAAGAGAGGGTTGTGTGGTGTGAAAATGAGGAAGAATGGAGGGCTATATATAGGGAAGGGAGGGGGGTAAGGTTCGGCCATAAGGGTGGGTTTTGGGTGGGAAATTGATTTTGAATTTTGAAGGTAGGTGGAGTTTATGAGGTAGGTTTATGGGGAAGAGTGGATGATGTGAGTGGTGAAGTGGTGATAGGGAAGAGAGATTGAGGTGATTGGTGAAGAGTTTTTATTGGGAAGAGAGGATGAACATTGAGAAGAGGGAAGAGAGGGAGTGGTGGTAGGTGGGGATCCTGTGGGGTCCACAGATGTTGAGTTGATCCTATGGGGTCCACAGATCCTGAGGTGTCAAGGATTTGCATCCCTGCACCCATTAGGCATGTAAAATGCCTTTGCATGCAATTCTGGCATTTAAACGCCGAATTGATGCTTGTTTCTGGCATTCAGCGCCAGCTCTTCTTCACTGTGCATTTCTGGCGTCTGAACGCCAAGATGCTGCTTGTTTCTGGCGTTCAACACCTGAAACATGCTCTGTTCTGGCGTTGAATGCCAGACAGATGCTCCTTACTGGCGTTTAAATGCCAGTGAGATCCTCCTCCAGGGTGTGATTTTTCTTCTGCTGTTTTTGATTCCGTTTTCAATTTTTATATTTATTTTGTGACTCCACATGATCATGAACCTAATAAAGCATGAAATAACAATAAAAATAAATTAAAATTAGATAAATAAAAATTGGGTTGCCTCCCAACAAGCGCTTCTTTAATGTCAATAGCTTGACAGTGGGCTCTCATGGAGCCTCACAGATGTTCAGAGCGTTGTTGAGACTTCCCAACACCAAACTTAGTGTTTGGTTGTGGCCTCCCAACACCAAACTTAGAGTTTGACTGTGGGGGCTCTGGTTGACTCTGTTTTGAGAGAAGCTTTTCATGCTTCCTCTCCATGGTTGCAGAGGGAGATCCTTGAGTTTTAAACACAAGGGAGTCCTCATTCCATTGAAGGACTAGTTCACCTCTGTCAACATCACTCACAGCTCTTGCTGTGGCTAGGAAGGGTCTTCCAAGGATGATGGATTCATCCTCATCCTTCCCAATATCTAGGACTATCAAGTCAGCAGGGATGTAGAGGCCTTCAACCTTTACTAACACGTCCTCTACTTGTCCATAAGCCTATTTTCTTGAATTGTCTGCCATCTCTAATGAGATTTTAGCAGCTTGCACCCCAAAGATTCCCAGTTTCTCTATTACAGAGAGGGGCATGAGGTTTATCCCTGAACCAAGGTCACACAGAGCTTTTTCAAAGATCATGGTGCCTATGGTACAAGGTATTAGAAACTTTCCAGGATCCTGTTTCTTCTGAGGCACTGTCAGTTGATCCAGATCACTTAGTTCATTGGTGAACAAGGGAGGTTCATCCTCCCAAGTCTCAATACCAAATAATTTGGCATTCAGCTTCATGATTGCACCAAGGTACTTGGTAACTTGCTCCTTAGTAACATCCTCATTCTCTTCAGAAGAGGAATACTCATCAGAGCTCATGAATGGCATAAGGAGGTTTAATGGAATCTCTATGGTCTCTAGTTGAGTCTCAGATTCCTTTGGTTCCTCAGAGGGAAACTCCTTATTGATCACTAGACGCCCCAAGAAGTCTTCCTCCTTGGGATTCACGTCCTCCCCCTCCTCTTTGGATTCGGCCATGATGGTTATATCAATGGCCTTGCACTCTCCTTTTGGATTTTCTTCTGTATTGCTTGGAAGAGTACTAGAAGGGATTTCAGTGACTCTTTTACTCAGCTGGCCCACTTGTGCTTCCAAATTTCTAATGGAGGACATTGTTTCATTCATGAAACTCACAGTGGCCTTAGATAGATCAGAGACTAAGTTTGCTAAATCAGAAGTATTTTGTTCAGAGTTCTCTGTCTGTTGCTGAGTGGATGATGGAAAAGGCTTGCTATTGCTAAACCTGTTTCTTCCACCATTATTAAAGCCTTGTTGAGGCTTTTGTTGATCCTTCCATGAGAGATTTGGGTGATTTCTCCATGAGGGATTATAGGTGTTTCCATATGGTTCACCCATGTAATTTACCTCTGCTATTGCAGGGTTCTCAGGATCATAAGCTTCTTCTTCAGAAGATGCCTCTTGAGTACTGTTGGATGCAGCTTGCATTCCATTCAGACTCTGAGAAATCATATTGACTTGCTGAGTCAATACTTTATTCTGAGCCAATATAGCATTCAGAGTATCAATTTCAAGAACTCCCTTCTTCTGAGGCGTCCCATTGCTCACAGGATTCCTCTCAGAAGTGTACATGAACTGGTTATTAGCAACCATGTCAATGAGTTCTTGAGCTTCTGCAAGCGTTTTCTTTAGGTGAATGGATCCACCTGCAGAAGTTTCCAATGACATCTTAGCTAATTCAGACAGACCATCATAGAATATATCCATGATGGTCCATTCTGAAAGCATGTCAGAAGGACACTTTTTGGTCAGTTGCCATGTAAATTGGAATTAGGTGCAGTAAAGTCACCAAGCATCCTCCTTGCATTATTATTATTATTTTTGGCTGCCATCTCCTCTTTTTGTTCGAAAATTTCTAACAGGTGCTTCTGGATTTGCTTCAACAAGAATATTCTTGTCCTTGCTCCTGCTCATATGAAAAAGAGGGAACAGAAAAATAATAATAGGGATCCTTTTTACCACAATATAGAGGTCCCTGTGTGAGTAGAAGAAAAGAAGGAGAAAAGAATGTAATGTAAGGAAAGAAACACAAGGGTGAGGAGAGCAGAGATGTGAGATGAAAAGAAGTATTAGTAGATGAATAAATAAATAGAAGGAGATGAGAGAGAAGGAGAATTTTCAAAAATTATTTTTGAAAAAGAGTTAGTGATTTTCGAAAATTGTTTTTGAAAAAGGTTAGTAATTTTCGAAAATTAAAATCAAAAAATAAAATAATTAGTTAATTAAGAAGAAATTTTGAAAAAGAGGGAAGATATTTTCGAAAATTAGAGAGACAGAGTTAGTTAGGTATTTTTGGAAAAGATAAGAAACAAACAAAAAGTTAATTAGTTAGTTGAAACAAATTTGAAAATCAATTTTAAAAAGATAAGGAGATAGGAAGTTAGAAAAGATATTTTAAAATCAAATTTTTGAAAAAGATATGATTTTGAAAAATATAAGATAAAAAGTTATTTTTGAAAAGATATGATTAAAATTAGTTTTGAAAAAGATTTGATTTTTAAAATCACAATTAATGACTTGATTCACAAGAAATCACAAGATATGATTCTACAACTTAAAGTTCGAATCTTTCTTAACAAGTAAGTAACAAACTTGAAATTTTTGAATCAAAACATTAATTGATGATGTTATTTTCGAAAATTAGGAGATAAAGATAAGAAAAAGATTTTTGAAAAATATTTTTATAATTTTCGAAAATAAATAAGAAAATGAAAAAGATTTGATTTTTGAAAAAGATTTTGAAAAAGATAAGATTTTTAAATTGAAAATTTGATTTGACTCATAAGAAACAACTAAATTTTAAAAAATTTTGAAAAAGTCAACTCAAATTTTTGAATTTATGAGAAGAAAAAGGAGAAGATATTTTTTTATTTTTGAATTTTTTTATGATGAGAGAGAAAAACATAAAAATGATGCAATGCATGAAAATTTTGGATCAAAGCATGTGATGAATGCAAGAACACTATGAATGTCAAGATGAACACCAAGAACACTTTGAAGATCATGATGAACATCAAGAACATATTTTTGAAAAATTTTTAAAGCAAAGAAAACATGCAAGACACCAAACTTAGAAATCTTTTATGCTTAGACACTAAGAATTCAAGAATGCATATGAAAAACACCATACAACACAAAAACAATGTAATATGAAGATCAATCAAGAAGGTTTATCAAGAACAACTTGAAGATCATGATGAATGCAATGCATGAATGCAATTTTCGAAAAATGCAAGATTAGTATGCAATTGATACCAAACTTAAAAATTGACTCAAGACTCAAACAAGAAACACAAAATATTTTTTATTTTTATGATTTTATGATTTTTTTGGATTTTTCAAAAATTATTTGAAAAAAAAAAATAAGGATTCCAAAATTTTTAATATGAATTCCAAGAATCTTTGTACTCTTATTCTAAAGCTCCAATCTGAGGGTTAGACATGGCTTAATAGCCAGTCAAGCTTTAGCATGTATTGATACTTTCCATGTATAAAGCAACTAAGTGTGTGAGGATCAACAAGCTCTTGTGATGATAAGTTGAAACCCCAGTCCAAAAGATTAGACATGGCTTACAGCCAGTCAAGATTCAACAAATCATCATGAAACACTAGAATTCATTCTTAAAAATTCTGAAGAAAAAAATATATTTTTGAAAACATTTATTTTAAAATTTTTTTTTCGACAACAAAGGAGAAATTTTTGAAAATTTTTTTGAAAATAAGAAGAAAATTACCCAATCTAAGCAACAAGATGAACCGTCAGTTGTCCAAACTCGAACAATCCCCAGCAACGGCGCCAAAAACTTGGTGCACAAAATTGTGATCTCAGGCAACGGCGCCAAAAACTTTGTACGCACGTCTTAATAAATCGTTTTTCATTCACAACTTCGATACAACTAACCAGCAAGTGCA
>NC_029789.2:108249997-108257005 GCF_000816755.2 Arachis ipaensis
AGAGCTCCACACCTTAATCTATGGAGTGTAGAAACTCTACCGTTTGAAAATACATAAGTGAAAGGTTCAGGTATGGCCGAATGGCCAACCCCCATGATCTAAGAACCAGACGTCCCAAGATGACTAATACAATAGTAAAAAGTCCTATTTATACTAAACTAGTTACTAGGGTTTACAGAAGTAAGTAATTGATGCATAAATCCACTTCCGGGGCCCACTTGGTGTGTGCTTGGGCTGAGCTTGAAGTTCACACGTGGAGAGGTCATTCTTGGAGTTGAACGCCAGTTTGTAACGTATTTCTGGCGTTCAACTCTGGCTTGTAACGTGTTTCTGGCGTTTAACTCCAGACAGCAGCATAGAGCTGGCGTTCAACGCCCTTTTACGTTGTCTAAACTCGGCCAAAGTATGAACTATTATATATTGCTGAAAAGCCCTGGATGTCTACCTTCCAACGCAATTGGAAGCGTGCCATTTTGAGTTCTGTAGCTCCAGAAAATTCACTTTGAGTGCAGGGAGGTCAGAATGCAACAGTATCAGCAGTCCTTCTTCAACCTCTGAATCTGATTTTTGCTCAAGTCCCTCAATTTCAGCCAGAAAATACCTGAAATCACAGAAAAATACACAAATTCATAGTAAAGTCCAGAAATGTAAATTTAACATAAAACTAATGAAAACATCCCTAAAAGTAACTTGATTCTACTAAAAACATACTAAAAACAATGCCAAAAAGCGTATAAATTATCCGCTCATCAGCCACGTGTTGCATTTTTAAACTGTTGAGTCAGCGATTCAAGTTATAAATATGTTAAACGGGTAATTATAAAAGCTGGATATATTAAAACACAAGTAATAATATATATGAGTTACTAATATAAATGACATTAGCAACATAACAATAAAAGATATACGGTAAAACATTAACAAAGCTACGTTCCCCAAAAAATACCGATATTTTCTCATATCGGTAGATATTAAACTTGCTAATAATAATAATATTAACTAAACTTTATTTTAATCAAAGCAAATAAAAAATATTATTATTAGTAATAATAATTTTATCCTTTTTCGAAATATCTTGTTATAATAAAAATTATATAGAATCCTAATTAATTTAAATTCTAGTTATCATAAAATTAATTATGTAAAATATCTTATTATAGAAAATTTATATAATAACCTTAATTTATCCAAATTCAAATAAATTATAAAAATAATTTAATTTTTTTTTTAATTAATAATTTAAATTTAATAAAATAAGTCATAATTAAATTAAATTTTAATAATCATAAATTCTATTTAATTACTTTTGGTAAAATAGTTTTCTTAAAAATAAAATCTCAACAAATATAATAATTCATAAATAACTTAACTATTTAATTTTCAAAAACTTAGGATGTTATACGTGACATTTCCTGCTTTAACATTTTGTGTGTGAACGCACAACTAGAAAATGGATTAATACAGATAGATTTACAAACGGATTTAGTCTTTATTACAGACGGATTTTTGGTTACCGACGAAATTACCGACGGATTTTTTTTCCGTCGGAAAATTACAGACGGATTTTTACCAGTTACCGACGGATTTTTCCTCTGTAAATTTTCTATCCATTTCCCAAAGGCGACAAACTTTTCGACGGATTTTCCGTCGGTAATTACAGACGGATTTTCTGTCTATAATTACAGACGGATTTTTCGACAGATTTTCCGTTTGTAATTACAGACGGATTTTCCGTCGGTAATTGGCAACAGATTTTTCGACAGATTTTTTGTCTGTAATTTAAACCTTAGAAAATCATCTCACACTCTAAATACAGACAGAAAATCCGTCTATAAATCCGTCAGTAAGGTAAAATAGAAATTTTTAAAATTTTTTCATTGCAAAATAAATACTTTAGGTTTATTTTTTAAATTTTCTCCATCAAACACACTGTAAATAAAAAAAAAGGCCAAAAATCATATAAATAAACATAATATTCATTACATGATACCTATAAAATTGGATGTTATTTTTCAACATTATTGGCCAATATCTCACTATCTCAATAAAAAGATACCCAAAAAAATAAGATGACCATCCTAATGTTACATGGATCTCTTTCATTAACTGATGTCACAAATTACACTTAATACTTAAAGATGGGATAATCTAAAATATTAATGAATAACCAAATTACATTGGCAGCGTCAAGCTCCATATTGATTATGAGCAAATGCTGTAGAGAATCCCACTAACAAATGCATCACCGGCCCCAGTTGTGTCAATGGGGTTAACTTTAACACCTGCCACCCAGCCTTTGAATTTCTGCGCACACAAACAATAATGAAACAAGTGCTTATGCCACTCACTCTCAAATGGACTTGGTAGTAAGCTTACCTTGGTGTAATATCTACAACCCTCTGAACCTTGTGTCACAATTAATAGCTTGAGATTAGGGTGAAAAAGCTTCTTTAATACATCATCATCATCATCGTTAGGATCATCACCCTCGGTCAAAAATGTAATCTCCTCTGCACATACATAAGATAATAACAAAAAAAAGAATGAAAAATGCTTATGGGTCACTTAGTTGTGTTTCTGTTGTTATTTTAGTTGATAAGTTTTCATCATATATTACAAAAGTAAGACTCTGCACATACATAAAATAATAACAAAAAAAAAGAATGAAAAATGCTTATGGGGCACTTAGTTGTGTTTCTGTTGTTATTTTAGTTGATAAGTTTTCATCATATATTACAAAAGTAAGACCCCTTTCTTTGTTTTGTTGAAAGCAAGAACCCCAATAATAGATACAAATTGAAAATGAAAAAAAAAATCAAAAGAAGAACGAAATTGGTGAAATGCAAAGTGTTATATATCATAATACCTTTATGATATCATATTTGTCCCAATACACTCATTATGCCTTTCTAAGCAGCCTCAGCTGATGGCCATAGTGCCAATCTCAAATTTGGATCATATGAGAGAATACAAGGGAAGTCTTTCCAGCATTCTGGAGTCCTATCAGAGATAGCTCCATTTTCTGCTTGAAGAGTAGGCTGCAATCATATTCATAACAACATAGTAAGCTCAAGCATTTTAGATAAAGTGATCCACTATTAGAGTTCAAATTAGATGATGCATCATACTAAAATATGAATCAACTTAAACAGGTGAAAACAAAAGACATTGCAACAAATAACATGCGAATAAATGGACACTTTAAAACAAATTCAAAAGTGCTATGTAAGGATCAAAAGGATGATCACCAATGCTTTGTTAATTATAAAGTCTAGTGTCTTTGTTAATCCCTACCTGTATCTGTTAACAAACCTTTTTTCCCTAAGGAGTTCAATCATAAAATTCTCAATCTTTCCTACAAGGATAGATAATAATCTTACTTGTCTCAATATAATGATAAGGCTTCTGATATCCTTCAGTGACAGTGGCCTCTCCTGCTCATAAAATTCTTCATTATCAACTATCATAAGCATGTGCCTGGTACGAAAAAAAACTACTTAAGTATACGCTTAAATAATTAAAATTAGTTAGCACAGTGTTAAATATCAAACATTTTAAGAGGGGAAAAAAGGAGACAACAATGAGCAAGAGAATATAGTCTGTGAACCCATACAAGCATTTATTGAAGATGACCATGGTAAAAATGTCTTACTTGTAGACAGGGCCTAAATTTTATTGAAGATGACCATGGTAAGCATTCATACAAGCACTGATTCAATCAACAGAGTAGCAAACACCTAAATTTTAACTAGAGAAACTATTCCAATTTTTTAAATACTTTCTCACCTCTCCCTGGAATTAAGTTCATCACCTAAACATAATCTCAAGATAAAATAAAAAATCATTAGCACCAAAATGACTGCCAACAAATAACAGCAGCTAATTGTTTCACAGCATCTGTGAAACCAAACAAAATGCAAGGAAAATTCTAAAGCCTCAACTATAGACTATAACCTTTATATGACATACTCGCTCTCTATTAGTCACAAATGTTCCACCTTTCTCAGGATTTTGTGCTGTCACCTGCACTCCATTCAGGAGAGAACCTATAAAGAGTGATATCTGGTTTCCTTTAAACTCCTTATATATCCAAAGCATCCCAATTATACTCAACATAATAAAAGTCATAAACAAATAAACTCTAAAAAGGGGAAAATGATGGAAAAAAAAGTTGTTCTCACCATTGTGCTAGAGCTTTCAAATCTTCGTGCAGTATCAATATATAAATGCCTTGATTGTGTACAACAATGAAGAGCAGAAGCAGCATAAACACAGATAATAATGATATACCTTGAAGGCGAAACCGGGAAAGGTTCACAACAGAATTACCATCCAAGAAAGCTGTTCTGTGGCGAGTGTCTTCAATTTCTGTGGCATGCAAGTATTATTAATTAGGTTAAACAGAAATGCATTTATCTTCATAAAAAATTAATGTATATAAAAAAAATGTACCACCGAGATATGTGTGCAAAGATGGTTCAGCTAAGTGAACAACACCATCACCATCGTCATCCTCGAGGCGGTCTTCCTCTTCCAAATATTGACGAAGAAAGTAGGTGTAGTCTTGTTCCACCTCATCATCTTCCAACAAAAGGTCCTGATCCTCCAGATCCATGACTATTGTGCTAGAGTTTTGTGGGAGGGTAATTGAGCATAAATTTCTGTGTGTAGTTTGCAATTGGAGCTCACTGGTACGGGGTAACTGCATCGGTGTTAGATTTGAAGGGAAGAAAAAGTCGCTGAAGGAGGATTAGGGTTTGTCCTTGTAAAAGAGGGGAAGAGAAGGGACAGCACGGGAACAGCGATGATTCACAACGACGAGAGTAATAGAAGGCCCAAAGGTGTTGATGATGGAAGAATGTGGTGGATGAAGGCGCTGAGGAGAAAGGTTTGGAGTGTGAATGGAGAGGAAGATGACTGTGAAGTTCTTGTTTGGAGTGTGGAGCTCGAGAGGATAGAGGGAGAGTTGGATTTAACTCAATATTTCCGACAGAAAATTTTAAATTACAGACGGATTTTTCGTCTGTAATAATTTAATAAAACGCAGCATTTTTGTCTTTTTAATTACAGACGGATTTTCCATCTGTAACCATTTTCCACGAAAAAAATTAATTTTTCCAACAGAATTATCGACAGATTTTCTTTTCCGTTTGTAATCTATGCTAATCTTTTTTTTTGTTTTCCGAAAAAAAATTCCTCTGAAATTTTCTCTGTATTTCCGTGGGATAAAATCCGTCGGAAACATACGTCTGTAATAACTAGTTTTCTAGTAGTGACGGCGGTCGTTTTATTTATCTTTTCTTCACAAATTTCTAGTTATATTATTATTTTTCGAATATTATTTATGCATTTTTGGTGCACGAAATTGTGATGTCCAGGCTCGAACAATCCCTGGTAATGGCTCCAAAGCTTGGTGCTTTGATCTTAATTCATAATTGTCATGAGGTTTCGGCCAAGAGGAGTGTAGAGGGGTGTGTTGTGTGAATTTGATGAAGAATGGAGGTCTTTATATAGGGAAGGGGGGGTAAAGTTTCGGCCATATGGGTGGGTTTGGGTTGGAAATTGGTTTTGAATTTTGATGGTAGGTGGAGTTTATGAGGTAGGTTTATGGGGAAGAGGAGGTGGATGTGAGTGGTGAAGGTTTAGTGGGGAAGAGAGATTGAGGTGATTGGTGAGGGGTTTTTAGGGAAGAGTGTTTGTGGGGTTGTGTGAAAGAGAGTGGTGAGAAGAAGTGAGTGGAGGTAGGTGGGGATCCTGTGGGGTCCACAGATCCTGAGTGGATCCTGTGGGGTCCACAGATCCTAAGGTGTCAAGGCATTTACATCCCTGCACCATTAGGCATGTAAAAATGCCTTTGTACCCAACTCTGGGCGTTCAGCGCCAGGTTGGTGGTCATTTTGGGCGTTCAACGCCCATCTGTGTGCCATTTCTGGCGTTGAACGCCAGAACCATGCCTGTTCTGGCGTTCAGCGCCCAGAAGCTGCCCATTTTGGGCGTTCAGCGCCAGAACCATGCTTTGTTCTGGCGCTGAACGCCAGACAGATGCTCCTCTAGGGTGTAATTTTTCTTCTGCTGTTTTTGATTCCGTTTTCAATTTTTGCCAAGCTTCAGCAGGTGATCATGGATCAGCAGCAGGTGGATGAGCAACAACTAATTTGCTCTTGATAACAAATTGCAAGCCTCAGTCCAAATGAATTTAGACATGGCTTTACAGCCAGCCAGGCTTCACATGCTTCAAGAAACACTAGAATTCATTCTTAAAAATTTTGAATAAATTTTTGAAAACATTTTTATTTTTTTTTCGAAAACAAAAGAGAAATTTTTTTGAAAATATTTTTGAAAGATTTTTGAAAAGAAAACGAAAAGAAAGTTACCCAATCTGAGCAACAAGATGAACCGTCAGTTGTCCAAACACGAACAATCCCCCGCAACGGCGCCAAAAACTTGGTGCTGTTGCCGGATCAAAAGGGAATCTGGCACTGATGTCAAAAGCTTGCCGAAAACTCAAACAATCTCCGGCAACGGCGCCAAAAACTTGGTGCACGAAATTGTGATGTCCAGGCTCGAACAATCCCTGGTAATGGCTCCAAAGCTTGGTGCTTTGATCTTAATTCATAATTGTCACAACTTCGATACAACTAACCAGCAAGTGCACTGGGTCGTCCAAGTAATACCTTACGTGAGTAAGGGTCGAATCCCACGGAGATTGTTGGTATGAAGCAAGCTATGGTCACCTTGCAAATCTCAGTCAGGCGGATTTAAACATGATATTTTATTAGATTCAAATAAACAATAAAAGGGATAGAGATACTTATGTAGATTCATTGGCAGGGATTTTAGATAAGCGAATGGAGATGCTTTTCGTTCCTCTGAACCTCTGCTTTCCTGCTATCTTCATCCAATCAGTCTTACTCCTTTCCATGGCTACTTTCGGTCATCTCACGGGAAAATGATCCAATGCCCTGTCACGGCACAGCTAATCGTCTGGAGGCATCACCCTTGCCAATG
>NC_029789.2:108261244-108286990 GCF_000816755.2 Arachis ipaensis
GACCCCAAAATAAAAAATAAAAATATTTATTTTCAAATAATAAAATAATTTGTGAATTTGTAATAAAATATTTGATTCCTTTTTCAAATAATTAATTTGATTCCTTTATTGTGAATTTGTAATAAAATATTTTTGGAATCCTGATTTGAAATAAATTGAACTTTAAATAATTATTGTGTTTAAAATTATTTATGTAAAATAAAAATTTATTTGATTTATTAATTAATAAAATAATTTGAGGTTACATTTTTAGCTTTTATTTATCATAATTTTTCATTCCCACCAATAACGATTACCAGACCACTACTGTCGCTAAACCACTATTGGACTGTGGCTTGACCTCTACCAAATGATTAATATCTAAAGATAAAAATTATTGTTTATATTTTTAGTCCAATAAATCATTTCAATTCTAGTTAAATTTTATAAAAAAAATGAAGGAATCACATTAGTATTTAAAAATTTATTTTTCCTAATTTATATTATAGAATAAAGATAATTAATATACAAATAATTATTAATGTGAAAAGTAATCAAAATATAAGTATTTTAACTTTTTAACAAATGATTTTGCACTCGAATCTTACAAATGCAAGATATGTTTTATAAAGATTTTTGAAATGGGTATGTAGTTCGTAAAATGTGATGACCAACAGACCAAGGGACAAATTCAAATATTCAAATTCCCTTCCTATATAAGTATAGATATTGTACCAAAAGAACAAAAATAGGTATAGATGAACACTTATTTTAAATTGAATAATAAAAGTTTAGATAACTGCTCTTATTTGTGCTAGTACTAGTAGTACAATTCACTTTTAAATCAGTGTGACATTTATGCACACATAATTATTATTTTGCATGTCATTCATTATGTCGTACCATTAAATCCTTAAAGGAAAGAAGTTTCGTTATCTATTATCTGATTCACGGGTTCCCCAGTGAGTAGCCCTTACATAAATAAATGCAAATAAAAAGCGCCGTGTGCTAATTTTCTTTCTTTCTTCCCTTTGAACACCTTATTTGAGTCTAGACACCCGACTTGGTCCAGAAATGCATCTAGAACATGCCCTACTCTCGAAAACCCTCCCTTAATTGTAGACACTTGTGATTTGAACGTAAAAGTTCCTTTACATGTATTTGCATCCACCATAATATCATAAATTATTTTTGAGGGTCATATGTGTAAAAAAGGAATTAAAGCATGTAAAAAAATTTCTTAACATTATTTTAACTACAAAAATATGATAATAAAAATTTTATCCAAATATTTGTGACATATAAATAATGATGAAAAATGCTTAATTTTGTTTGATAACTATTAACTGTAAAACATAATTTGTTAAAAAAATTTAAAATATTTTTAATATTTATTAACCGTCAAAAATATATATTATTTATCTTGATATTTATTGATCATAAAAATATTAAACAAAAATTTTTTATAATTATTAATGATGAAATATATTATATCGAAGATATTTTTTGACAATTTTTTACCATAAAAAATTCAATCATATCTTTTTTTATATTCATTATTATTAAAGTTAAGATTTTATCCATTATTGATTTTTTTTAAATGAGGATAATAATTATAACATTAGATAAAATAAAATCTTTACCACTATGATATGAATAGACTTTTATCTTATCGTATATAATCATTATATAAAATCAAATAAGATCTTTGCAATTTTGACTATTGATTACGATTCAAAACTAGTACATAATAGCATTTTTTATGTAGCATTTAACAAGTATATCAACACTAATTAACACCAAGTATCAAATCCAATATTTAAGATCATAATAACACCACTACAAGAAAATAGTTCAATTGCTATGCTTTTAAAGCGTGGCGATAGCTTTTTGCCACACTTTTTGAGTTATCAGCACGCTTTTGAAAGGGTCACATCTGCTAGCATAGCGGTTGCTCTATTGCCACGTTTTTGGTGACCTATTGCCACGCTTTATTTTTTTGCCATGCTTTTATAGATTGCCACGCTTAAAAAGGGTGGCCATATATGACAGATACGGCCACACTTTTAAAGCATGACAATAGCGAGAGATACGGCCACGCTTCAAAAGCGTGACAATAGCGAGAGATACAGCCACGCTTTTAAAGCGTGGCAATAGCGAGAGATATAGCCACGCTTTTAAAGCATGGCAATAGCGAGATATAGCCACAGCGTTATCAAATTTTTTTAAAAAAAATTCTGACTTTACCTTCCAGTTCCTTCAAATTTAAAAAAAAATTCTTGCTTTAAAAAATTTCTGATATGCATATTACTGATGGTTTCAGTTCTGTATAGTCTTATATGAATCACACCTCATAAACTCATCAAAGTCTTAAATCAATAATCAAGTGAAGCAAGATAGTTGTCTCTTTGAACTATAGACAACCTTCCATCCAATCGTTGTTCGAATATTCCTGCCATATGATCTACCTTGTTTTTCAAATCTTCCACCTCTGCTTTAGAGTCTTCATATTTTTTCTGCACTTTAAAGTTTTGTTGAAGATTAAAAAATATGAATGATTTAGGACCTTATAACTGTGTAGGTATCATGCCAGCCCCATAACTATGATTTGTCCATGTCGTTCAGGCCCAAATACTTCTACCATCACCTTATGCTCATTCATCTCCAATATTACTTTATTTATTTGAGATGATAATTCCTTAAGCAAATCCTAAAAAGTATCAAATCAACCCAACAAGATCAATAAGAATACTAAATAATGTCTTAATGTTAATACATGAATTTGAATATACCAAAAAAATGCTTGGTAAAAAAATTTTACACATCAATTTAATTCCTTTACAACATAGCAAGGCTAAATGAATGCTTAATTACTCCAAATTTATTACTTTGCTAACTCAGGATTGCATGTATGTCCTCTCACTTTTTTTATGCAACAAAATATGTTTAACAACATTTCATATTTCATTATATCTATTTTTCATTTAAAACAAAATGTGCAATGTATTGAGTCTAGTATGCCAGGAAAATTCATACCATAATATAAAGTAATAATATTCTGGAGGACATTTTTGTAACATCCTACCACACAGAGCTTTACGCCTAGGACGTAATCAAAGGTGGTGAAACGCTACGACCTCTAAAACAAAAATACGTAAATAGATATATATGAATAATAGTTTAACTAGGAGTCTTAGAAGAAAGGATGAACAAAACAAGACCGAACACACGTCACACTCCAAAAGCGATTAGATAGAAGGCTTATACAGAAAATCAAAGAGACAAGTATATAAACAGAATTTCAAAGAATAAACACATAATCAAGCTCTAAACTCGACCTGCGAAGCAAAGGCATATATATATAAACAAAATACAAAACATTAAGTCCCACAAGAGTTCTTCACTTCCAAAGAGTCTCCAGAATGCTTAATGAGGTGCCTCGCGTCCTGCATCTAAAAACAACAATATATGTATGGAATGAGAACCAGGGTTCTAAGCATGGTAAAGGTGCCCGGATAGATAATATATAAGGTCCCGGAAAAGCTAGGGACATTTCTAGAACTCCAACAATTAGAATCAAACTTAAAATCAATACTAAACCATGAAGTTTGGTAATCTACCAAAAAAGATTCCCATTTCTAAACTAACTCTTGACTTCCTATCTTCGTCAAACCTCCGAATCACCAATGGAACAACCCTCACCACGCCTCCCCTATATGAGGGGTCTCTCAGATACAAACACATATAATACAATAAAAGAAAACACATATATGGATAGAAAGTACGTCAGATAAGACAAATAGCAGTTAATTACAGCTAAATAATTAGGCAAGCTAAAATAAAGAATACTTAAACAAAACATACAAGTGCATATGATGCATGTCTGCAAGTGGGACCAAACTGCAACCCTTGCATCTTACCCACGTAACCCAGAGCAATGGGGTAACCTCTCCCCTTTCCTCTTACCCAAGCGGTGTTACAATTATCAACTCAAAACATGAGTGACAAAACTCAACCCTTGAATCTTACCCGAAGTCTCGAACCTTTAGGCAGAGCAAGTAGACAATGCCACTGCCACTTATCCGGTTTCTCATTCCTTTACTCGAAACAAGTGAACAACGCCGCTGCCTCTTACCAAGTGTCTATTTACCCAGAGCAAGTGGACAACGCCACTCCATCTTACCTGGTGGTACATCTTAATCAGAGTTATTTTCATTCTCAACTCCATTCTTCAAACATTCTAATTAACTCAAAAATTCATAATTACAATCAATTCTCATCATCACCATCAATCATATCTCATTAAACTCATTCATCCTCATCTCATAATATCATAATCATTCTTATCATGTTTCATTCATCATTTATAATATCTCATCAAGTCATTCATTCACTTTTCAAATCTATTTTGATAGCAAAACTAGCTTCGTCAACACCCTTATCCCTATTCCATAGGCTAAAACCTATCTGTTGGACCCTAAACAGAGTTTTTAGAGTTTCAAAAAAATTAGAGTAATGGTTGATAGTTAAAAATTGTGAATTCTCAACAAAATGGTGGTTTCGGAGGGTTACAATCTTGCCAGGAAGGCCAAACAATTAAACAGAGTTTTAGTATAAAATAGGATATTGTGCGTGCTCCTGGTACTGTGTATACGAACACACCAGACGAGCTTTTCTTCATGTGCATAGGCATGATGGTATGCGTACGCACAACTTGGGAAATCCCCAGGGTGTGCATACGCACACCCCCTCATGTGTACAAATAAGTCTCACTAACGCTCTGGTATGTCTGTGTGCACGGTAGTTTGTGTATGAATAATTTTTTCGTTCAAAATTATTTTTTTGTCTGTTCTTCGAACGTTATAAACTTCACGGACCCAATTTTCATTCAAAACAAGTTTAACGAAATTTGGGGGTCCAGAAGCTAAGTTATGGCCCGTCGAAGTTGGTCAAAAATAATGTTTTTTACCAAAAACTCAAATCTCTAGTTTTCCAAATTTCCAAATCCAAAACCAACCAAATTCCTAACCAATTCAACACAAAATATACCTACACAATATCACATACATCCATTAACCCTACAACATACCAACATTCACAACCATACAATCCATTCAACAAATTCATCATAAATTTTCCACCAAATTCAACAACAAATCATTAACCTTTTTCTTTTCTCTCTCATTACTCTTCAATCATTTAGTTACCAAAAATACCAATCTTCCATTACAACTCAATATCATATTCATCACATTCATACATATATAATGAGTTCATCAACTCCAATCACACCACAATCATCTCAACATGTAATTCATAAAAACCACTAACTAATTTCAAACTAAACTTCACATCCACTCAACATCCATTAGCTATATCCACTAAACATGCACCATTCACATAATTCAACTTATCTTACAGTCAACTAGTCTAAATTTTCACGTAACATTATACATTAACTACGAGAAACCAAAACCATACCTTGGTTGATTTCTTCCTAAGCCAAAGACACCGAAATTCAAGCTTCAAAGACTCCAAATCAAATCCAATAGATTTCAGCCACCCAAAGCTGAGTTCCAAACACTCCAATTCACCGATTCAACACCAAATTCAACACAATTAAATCTCATTCATACAATTCATCAAAATTAGTATTAGGATTCACAAAATTTTAATTTCCCAGGAAAATAGATGGAATTACCCTTCTTGGCCTCAATTCCTAGGTTACTCGCTCCCTTCTTTTAGCAGTAGCTCGCACAGCAAAAGCGTCAAAATCAGCCGTATCGCCTTGCTCGCGTCCACGAGACATCATTTGGGTCTTGTCTGCACCGAACAATTGATATTAAGGTGATCAGTCTTAATATCTAAAGTTTAGTGCTTCAAAGTCCGAAATGCATTCTCATGAATAAGTATGCTACATATATCAGCCAGATATCCTAAGTTGCATACACACACAACCCAAAGAATGCCCAGAAGTATAGTCAGTCTGTCCTTCAGGCTCTACTGGAACGAACTGCTCTGATACCATAATGTAACACCCAACCACACAGAGTTTTACGCCTAGGACGTAAATCAAAGGTGGTGAGGCGCTACGACCTCTAAAACAAAATACGCATATATATATATCATAAACAAAACACAAACACTAAGTCCGACAAGAGTTCTTTGCTTCCAAAGAGTCTCCAGAATGCTTAGTGAGGTACCTCGTGTCCTGCATCTGAAAAAACCAATATATCTATGGAATGAGAACCGGGGTTCTCAACATGGTAACGGTACCCGCATAGATAATATATAAGGTCCTGGGAAAGCCAGAGGAATTCCTAAAACTCTGACACTCAGAATTAAACTTAAAATCAATACTAAACAATAAAGTCTGGTAATCTACCCAAAGGATTTTTAGTTCTAAACTAACTCTTGACCTCCTGTCTTCTTCAAACCTCCAAATCACCAATGGAACATTCCTCATCGTGCTTCCACCATATGAGGGGTCTCTTAGATATAACACATATAATACAATCAAGAAAAACACATATATAGATAGCAAGTACAATAGATAGGACAAATAGCAGTTAATTATAGTTGAACAATTAGGCAAGCCAAAATAAAGCATACTCAAACAAAGGATACAAGTGTATATGATTCATGTCTGCCCTATGGCCGATGAGTCTCATTTGTCGGTTATATAGCCAAACCCGACATGTTCCGTAGCAAACCCTGGACAGAACACCACAACACGGAGCAAACGAGACCAAACTGCAACACTTGCACCTTACCCGCGTAACTCAGAGCAAGGGGGTAACCTCACCCCTTGCCTCTTACCCAAGCGGTGTTACAATTTTCAACTCAGAGCAACGGTGACAAAACTCAACCCTTGCATCTTACTTGGAGTTTCAACTTTTAGCCGAGCAAGTAGACAATGTAAAATTCAGTCAAACCATAATTTATTAAATAATAAATTAAATATGAGCGAATATGATTAGAAAATTTAGCAATATGAATTTGATAATTTAAATATGATATTTAGACTTAGTGAATTTTTTTGAGTCAGAAAACATAGTTTTCTGTGTAAAAACGCGTAGTGAAAAATTTGACTGTCAGTACTGGCTGAGATCTGTCCGGTATTGCAATTGAAAAATATAATTTTTAGCAAGAAAGATTAAAAATTTAAAAGTTGTAATTGAGAAGGTAAAAATAATTAAACACACATTTAAAATATTAATCTTAAAGGTTTTGGCCCAAAATGGGCTAAACGGGCCATATATGTGAACCGGACCCAAGTTGGGCCCAAGCCCAACATATATAAACCCTAACTTAAAGCCATTCAGCCACCATAACCCTCATTTAGTGTGATTGTTTCTAAAATGAAAAGAGTGAGATGAGAAGAGAGAAACCATAGCTCCCTAATACTTCAAATCACCATAACTTGAGCTACAGAGCTCCAATCAACGAGTCGTTTGTGGCCACGCGTCGCTCTTCTCCTCCTCTTCAATTCTATCTAGGTATTGTGGTGAGTTTCTCAATGACCTCTTCCCAGTTTCGTTTTTCCTCTTATATTTCAAATTTGGTTTGGGTTTTAAAAAAATCTTGTGATTTTGGTTGTTTAGGGGTGCTCTAGTATGAGTCATTGGTGAACTCCATCAACCAATTTCATAGGTTAAGGTAGGGAGCCCTCTAACCATTGTAATTTATGACATTTAGTAAGTCCTAAGTTGATATATGTATGATATTGGTTGTGTTAGAGTTGTTGGGTGAGATTTTGGTGCTCTTTGGAACTTGAATTTGGCTTGCGAAACTCTTGGTGGAGTTTAAAGCTAGTGACTGGTAGAAATTTACAAGGAAGGACCAAATTATTGTGACTACAAGAGGTATGGTTTAAGTTTCATTTAAGTACCGTGTGGTGTGATGTAAATTCCTAGGCTAGATGCCCCTAGGATTAGGTTTGAATTGTGTGTCTTGATTTGAATTGATGTATATAGACATTATGATGTGAAAATTAATGAATTGGAATAAGTTTTGTGCGAATGAGTGTGTTTGGTATGTTGTGGAATTGAGGAATTGGATAATGATTAATGGTTTGAGTAATGTGTATTGAATTATGAATTTGGGCCGGAGGCCGGAAAAAGGTAAGGACGGTAAGAGATGATTGAATTGTGTGATAATGTATGAGATTGAATGATGGGTTGGTATGTATTGTATGAAAATGTGATTAATTAATAAAATAGTGGAAAATGAGGTTTTTAGAATGTGGAATAGATGCAATTGAGGTAGAATGTGTAAAAGGAGTAGGATTGGAATTAGTTGTGTGTGAATAGGTAATTTGAGTCGATCTAGATTCATTTTGTTGGTTGGAAAATGATTGAGACTAGTAAATCATTAAAAAATTGGTAAATATGTGTTTTTGGTAAAAATGAGCTTTAGGCCAACTTTGACAGATCATATCTGGAGCTGCCCTTTTTGAAATTAGATGGATTTTATATCAAATTAAAGATTTTTTAAGGAAATTTAAAACGGTATAGATTTTGTAGAAATCTAAATTTTTTAGAGAAAGATATGATCGTTGAATGTTGGTGTCTGAAATCTGAATTCTGTGAATGCTGCAGAATTTGTGATTTCTGATATGTGTGCACATACACAGCCCTGTGTGCACGCACACCCTGTGTATTTTTGAAAAAATGTGCAGACCAACACACGGGGATATGGCTGCTGTTGGGAGTGCTAGCACGCTCTATACACACACACAACCAACGAAGTTTTGCAAGCTGTGCGCACGCACACGCGGGTAGGTGCACCCTGCTAGGGGCGTTCGCACGCATCGTGCGTATGAGCAGAATGAGAATTTTTACTTACTGTGCGTACGCACACCTCTATGCGTACGCGCACTACTCGAAAATCCTTCTGGGCGTGCATACGGACAACCCTATGCGTACGCACACTGCCCTGTTTTTAAAAGAAAACTTTGTTTTTAACTGTTTTGCCTTCCCGACAAGCTTGCAACCTTCCGTAACACTTACTTAAAACTTTTTAACCCATTTTAGGGTATTGAATCAAGGGTGAGAATAGTAAAAGAATAAAAGGGGTAATTGTGGTTATGAGTTTAGAGATGGTGAATTAAGCTTGGTAAGTTCTGTGGATGAAATAAAAAGAGAATTAGTGATGAATCGTGAAAATGATGATGATTATGAGATTATTAGCGAGAGTGATAATGATAATGAGATTGTTGATGAAAATGATGATGATTATGAGACTGATAAAGAAAATGATGATGATTATGAGATTGTTAATGAGAATGATAACGATTACAAGATTGATATTAAATATGATACTGATTGTGATACATCTGCCTAGGTAGATGCAGTGGCATTGATTCTACTTGTTCCGTGATGTGGTGACATATACTTGCCTGGGTAGATGCAGTGGAGTGATTCCACTTGCTCTGGGTTTGGTTTGAGACTCTTGGGGTAGATGCAGTGGTTAGCTCCCACTTACTCCAAGTCAAGGTTGATTTAAGATTTGTGAAACTATCTGAGTTTCGGATTTCCTTGGTAGATGCAGTGGGTCGGCTCCACTTGCTCCAGGTTGAGATCCGAGATTCTATTGACCCTGCGTCGTAAGATGTGGCCGAACACTTAGACCTTTCCAGATGAGATCTCCCCATGGATATTTTATTTTATTGGTTATGACTTTGAGCTTGGGAATGCGTGCTCGTAGGGACTGTCCAATGGTTAGCTATTAGGACATGTCGGGTTGGCTTTGTAACCGAAAGATGATATCATCAGGCATAGGGCAGGCATTCAACATTTGCATGTGTTTGACTTATTTGGGTTTACCTATTTGTTTTGGATTGATAAATTGTACATATATGCTATGCTACCTAGTTAAATGCTACTTGCTTTACTTGTACTTTGATTGTGTATTACTTGTCTGTATTGCTTGTGTTTGTACAACTGAGAGGTCCCTCATGCTGGTGTTGGTTGACGCTGAGGGCTGTTCTTGTTGAAATGGAATAATGATATGATTAATTTAAAATGATGATTATTGAATGAGATAATTTGAGTTCCCTGGGTAGACGCAATGAAGTGATTTCACTTGCTCTAGGTAGAAAATGAGATAATTTGAGCTCCTTAGGTAGACGCAGTGAAGTGATTTCACTTGCTCCAGGTGAGGATATGAGGTAATGATATAGAATTGCTGAGATAGAATAGCTAGAGATGGTTTTGTTTATAATTCTGATTGTGAATTGTCGGAGAGTTAGAAAGTTGGGAAGCATAAGGATTTGAATATTAGGGTGTTATAGACAACACCATTGCCTCTTACCCGGTGTTTCACTCCTTTACTCGGAGCAAGTGGACAACGTCACTGTATCTTACCCAATGGTACATCTCAATCAGAGTCACTTTCATTCTCAACTCCATCCTCCATACATTCTAATTCATTCAAAAATTCGTAATTGAATTCAATTCTCATCATCACCATCAATCATATCTCATCAAACTCATTCATCCTCATCTCATAATATCATAATCATTCTTATGATGTCTCATTCATCATTTATAATATCTTATCAATTCATTCATTCACTTCTCAAATCTCCATTGATACCAAAACTAGCTCCATCAACACCATTACCCATCTTCTGTATCCTAAAACCTGGTTATCAGATCCTAAACAGAGTATTCAAAGTTTTGGAAAAATTGAAGTAATGGTTGATAGTTTAAAAATTGTGAATTCTCAATAAATTGGTGGTTTCGGAGAGTTACAAGCTTGCTGGAAAGGCCAAACAGTTAAAATAGAGTTTTAGTGTAAAGCAGGACATTGTGCGTATGTTTAGTACTGTGTGTATGCACGCACCAGACGAGCATCCCTTGGTGTGCATACGCACACCCCCTCATTTGTACGTACGAGTCTCACCAACGCTCTGGTTTGTGCATGTGCACGGTAGTGTTTGTACGCACGCACACCAGAAATTATGGTTTTCATAACTTGCTGCAGAATTCAATTTTACAACCTAAACTTCAAACGCGCATAATTTTTTCGTTAAAAATTATTTTTAGTCCGTTCTTCGAACATTATAAACTTCACGGACCCAATTTTTATTCAAAATAAGTTTCACAAAATTTGGAGTCTGGAAGCAAAGCTATGGCCCGCCGAAGTTGGTCAAAAATCATGTTTTTACCAAAACTCAAATCTCAAGTTTTCCAAACTTTCCAAATCCAAAACCAACCGAATTCCTAACCAATTCAACACAAAATATACCTACTGATAAACCACTATTTTATGGTTTATCTTGTACTCAATTGAGTGGTTTTTATCAACTCTTTACCCACTTATTCATACTATTTGCATGGTTTTATATTTGCCTTCCTAATTATGTGCTTTGATTGAAAACATGCTTCTTTGGCCTTAAGTTCCCTATGATTGATCCTCTCTTATTACCATTAGATGCATTGACATGTGCGTTAAGTGATTTCAGAGATTACAGGACAGGAATGGCTTAGAGGATAGTAAGGAAGCATGCAAAAGTGGAAGGAATACAAGAAGCTGGAGAAACTGCTAAGCTGTCCAGCCTGACCTCTTCGCACTCAAACAGCTATAACTTTAGCTACAGAAGTCCAAATGACGCGGTTTCAGTTGCGTTGGAAAGCTAATGTCCAGGGCTTCGATTTGATATATAATATGCCATAGTTGTCCTGATGCTAGGTGACGCGACCGCGTGCTCCATGCAGCCGCGTTGCAGTGACGGAAATCAGCGTGTTTGAATTCTTCTCCAGCGATTTCTGGGCAGTTTTCGACCCAGTTCTCGACCCAGAAAACACAGATTAGAGGCTATGAAGTGGGAGAATGCATCCATTCATAGAGAGGCTTTCACATTCACAATTTTAGGAGTAGATGTAGTTTTTAGAGAGAGAGGTTCTCTCCTCTCTCTTAGGATTAGGATTTAGGACTTCTCTTAGTTTTAGGAGTGACTCTCAATCCCAGGTTCAATGTTCTTTTTATTTATTTCTCCAATTTAATTTGTATGTCAGATTTAAGTTCTTTTGTGAATGCAATTCGAGGTATTTTCAGACTTAATTTTGCTTTGCTTTATTTATATGAATGCTTTTAATTTAATTTAGATATTTCCCCTTTTAGTCTTGGTTAAGAAATCAGTAACTCAGGAGTTATCCAACTCAACAGCATAATTGATAATTGTTATCCTTGCTAATTGAATTGATCTTCAATAATCCCAATCTTTTCTTAGGAATTAACTAGGATTCAAAGATCTAACTAATTAGTCACTTGACCTTCCCTTGTTATAGCAAAGGTTAACTAAGTGGAATTAAGATTCAGTTTTCATCATCATTGATAAGGATAACTAGATTGGACATCCAATTTCTCATACCTTGCCAAAATTTTATTTTACAGTTATTTTATTTGTCATTTAAATATATTTGTGCTCATTGCCCAAGCTCCAAAACCCCCAATTTACAAAACTCATAACCAATAATAAGAACATACTTTCCTGCAATTTCTTGAGAAGACGACCCGAGGTTTAAATACTCGGTTATCAATTTTAAAGGGGTTTGTTACTTGTGACAACCAAAACGTTTGTACGAAGGGATTTCTGTCGGTTTAGAGACTATATCTACAATGCGACTGTTTTTATGAAATTCTTTACTGGCAAAAATCCTAACGTCAAAATGGCGCCGTTGCCGGGGAATTGCAAACGTGTGCCTTATTATTGGTTATTGTAAATATTTTATTTTTGCTTGTTTATTTGTTTTTATTTTTGTTTTTTTTTTGCCTTTTCTTAAGTTAAGAGGTTATTGGTTTTTATTTTAAAATTTTTATTTTATCTTATCTTATTTCAAAAATCAAATTTCAAAATTCAAATTTAAAAATTTTCAAAAATTTAAATTTCAAAAATTCAAAATTCAAAAATTTAAAATTCAAAATTTCAAAATTTAATTTTCAAATTCAAAATTTACATATCCTTTTAATTTAAATTTATTTTTATTTTCGTTTTTAATTTTTATTTGTTACTATGAACTCTCACCCCTTTGGCTATGAGTCTGGTTACAATTATGTTGCAGGAAGAAGAAATTACAATGAGAACAGGCATCAAGGTAGGAACAATCAAAGATGGGAGGAGCCTCAAGGATTTGATCAACCCTTATGGTAACAACCACCTCCATGTGCCTATGAACCCTTTCCTCAACATAACTTTGAACCACCAAACTCACAAACCCCTTTACACCATTTACCTCCATATGATCCTAACCCACATCCACCATACCAACCACCCTATGAACCGAATGAGCCATACATAGATCTACCCCAACCTCCATTGGATAACAATACACTCATCTCTAACATCATTGGTCTCACCTCTACACTCCAAAATCTTATATCTCGCATGAACCAACCCTCTACCTCCAATATTCAACCCTCAAGCTCTAGTGCACTTCCTTTTCAACCACATAATGATCTTTTCATCCCATCACCACCCTCCATGGAAGAGCACCCACATCCATCAATCCAAGAGCAAGATGATCCCAATTATGCTATTGATATGGAACAGGAAAGAAGGAATCATCTTCGCGAATCCATACTTCATAAAGAGCTAGAGGAGGCCCTACGGGTAAAGGTAGGAGAGACCCTTGAAGGTGAAAGAGTAGTTGAAAAGAGTCGTCATGGAAAGAAAACCATCAAGGATGAGTACGATTTTATACTTAAACAACTGGACAAGGCAGCAATTATTAAAAAGGAAGAAGTGGTTGCAGACTTAAGAGATGTTGTACCTCCATTGGAAAGTCCAGTTATAGAACCTCCTTCCAAGGTGATTGAAATTAATGCTGAGGAGGGTGTACAACCTCCAAGGCATATCATAGTTGAAGACTTGGAAGAGGTTGGTCAAGAGATGGAGATTAAAGAAGAAGAGGTTGATATTGAAGAAACTTGCAAAGAGGTGGAAGTTGTCAAAGAGCACAAGGGAGTGGAGCTTGAAATCACCTTGCCAAAGTTATTGGAGACCCCTCCCCCTAAGTTACCATCATCCTTCACAACATTCAAGTGGGTAAAATTCATATCCCTTAGCTTTCTAATCCCACTTGAATATGAGCTACTGGAGACGAATGGTCAACTTAGAGCTCTTTGTGGCATTAAGAGTAAGAGGAAGATGGCCAGTGGTAAGAATTGTCCTACAAGGTTCATTATGGTTGGAAGCTCAAAGTTTAAATGCAAAGGTTGGTATAAAGCTCAACTGAATGGGTCTAGGAAGTTGTTTGGACGCCTCAGTGAGAATTCTAAGGCTGAACCACCCGGATGGAATCATGATGATCAACAAGAAGACGGGTGTAAAAGCAAGATTTGGGATCCTAGAATCTGCTCTGACACTTGTTACCCCGGGAGCCTAAGAATCTGTTTGAAGCTTCTTAAGGGCTTTACATGCTTAGTTTGGGACCCCGGAGGTTACTGGAGATACAAACATTGGTGGAGATTCCTGGATGAGTTCAAACACAAGCCACCATAACAGGAAGCTCATCAAATGTCCAACTTAAGGACTTTAACTAAAAGTGCTAGGTGGGAGACAACCCACCATGGTATGATTGTTCCTTTTTCATTTTTATTTAGTTTTATTTGTTTTCTAGTTTTATTTTATTTTATTTTATTATATTGAACCTGGAGTTTTGCATCACATTCATATTAACACTGCATTCTTCATTTTTCAGATTATAAAAAAAAGGGGATTTTTCGCACGCGACGCGTCCGCGTCGTGTGTGCGTTGGGAAGAAAAGAATTGAACAGAGAGTCACGCGAAAGCGTGGCTGGAAGTGCGCTAATGGCACAAATTGATCCACGCGACCGCGTCGCTGACGCGGCCGCGTCATTTGGAAAAATAGCTTCCCACGCGATCGCGACACCCACGCGACCGCGTGGCTCTGAGAAGTCGACGTAAATGGGTGCATGGCAGAAAGTTGAGCTGGAGTTGGGCTGGACTCGTGCTGGAAGCCCAAGCCCTCCCACGCGAACGCGTGCCCCACGCGTTCGCGTCGTTTTCAAAAGATGGCCACCCACGCGACCGCGTCAACCACGCGATCGCGTCACCCAGATTTTTGGCAAAAAGAGTTTCGAACAGAGAGTTGCGCGACTGCAAGGCTGCACTCGCGCCAATCGCACAAAACAGGCCATGCGATCACGTGACCCACGCGTCCGCGTCACCTGACCTTATCGCGCACCACGCGACCGCGTCACTCACGCGTCCGCGTCACAAGCGGCGCACAGAATATCCAGATCAGCCAAATTTCTTATCTTTTCTTCTCTAATCCTTATTTTTCTTATCTTTTCTTATTTCTTTCTTCTTGCTTTCTTATTTTCTCTCTCTTCAATTCTATATTATTTAATTTATTTGTATACTTTCATTCATTGCATATTTTTAAAATTATTATTGGTGTTCAAATGTTCTTATTCAACTGTTACATCTTTTCTGGTATTTTCTTGGTGCTTAGTGACTTGTTTCATTCTTATTAAGTAATATTATTTAAATCAATGCCAATCTTTTATATCTGTATTACTTTTGTATTGACATGAATTTATATTATCTCTCCTTCCCCACTCTCTTCCCCATTGTTGTACATTTTGTACCACTAGCATGCCATGACTTCTATTGTTTTCTCACTTGCATGTTGTAGCTACCATGTAATTGAGACCCTTATTATTTGGCATTAACCCACCCATACTGTATTTATTTTCCTATCTTTAGTTCTGGGTTACTCTTCTTCTCTTTTTCTTTCAGGATGGCCACCCGGAAGGGAAGCGGAAGACATTTACATGGGGAGACAGGCAAGTCAATCTGCACAATCTATAGAGAAAAGCATCAGTTGAAGCCACCCGTCCACTTGCATATCTTAGCATGCACCGAGGACGGTGCAATCTTTAAGTGTGGGGAGGTCGATACCGATCTCCATGGGTTAGTACCTTTCTGCTTCAACACCAATGTTTAAATTTTCTTTGTTAAATTAGTTATTGCATTTGCATATTTGTTTGATTTTATACATTTAGTTACTACTTGGTTAAAGTAATAAAATTCTTTTAAGACCCTATCTTTGAAAAATTTCACTAATTTAAATTGAAAAAAAATTTTTTATGTTAAAACTTGTTTGAAGTTGTATGTGGAACATGGTTTTTGAGCCAAAGAACACACAACCTGTGAGATTTTGAGCTTATTTATATGGTTACATTATTTAACCATAAATTTTTATTCCTGTGTGTTTTCTTCTCTATAATTGCAATCTTTGATTTGTTCCATTTTATAGGTCCATTATTTAGTGTATTTACATGCTTGCATATGATTGAGGCCATTGTTTGATTCTAGCTCACTTATCCCAAATTAGCCTACATTTTACATCACCCTTGTTAGCCCCATTGAGTCTTTTTAATCCCCATTTGTTCTATATTTTACCACATCACTAGCCTTAAGCAGAAAACAAATTAATTATCCCAATTGAATCTTTGGTTAGCTTAAGATAGAGATTGTGTATCAAATAAGTATGGGGAAATTGTGGGAACATGGGTTGATAAGGGAATGTATCATGTTTTTAATTTATTTGAATATGGAAAATTTGGAAACCTACTCATGAAAAACTAAAATAGAAAAATAATGAAAAATCCATGTGCATTGATAAGTTATGTTTGCTTTTATGATTCAAAAAAAAAAAAAGAAAAAAAAAACGAGAAAAAAAAATAAATAAATAAGGGGACAAAATTACCCCAATATTGAGTTAATGAAAAAATCAATGCACATGTGATAAATTAAAAAGAAAAAAGTTGATACATGAGTATGTGATGTAAAAGTGGGAATCTTGGGTAGCTAGGCATGAATTAGAGTTATATAGAGTATATATATGTTAGGTGAAAGTTTAGGTTGATTAAAGATTCATATTATAGCTCACTTGACCATAAATATATCCTTACCTTTACCTTAGCCCCATTACAACCTTGAAAAGACCTCATGATGTTTGCATTGGTACATTAAATAATGTTGATTGGTTAGATGAAGAACAAAGTTTAGAAAGCATGATTAGAGAAGAGTAGAGTGATTGACCCTAGACACTTGAGAGTTAGAGTGATATACACTACCAGTAAGGGTTCAATGCTAAATTCTATGTTCCCTGCTTTCATGAGCTATCTTCTTACAAGTTTACTTGTACCTTATTTTGTATGATTTGAATTAGTGGAATCTGATTTATATTTGTCTTGGAGAATTTATTTATTTTTAACCAAGTAGGTAGAAACATTTTTCATGTAGTTCCATTCATATAGATAGGTTTCATTTCATACATTCTACCATTCCTCTTCATCTTTTTAGCTTCTCTTGAGCTTAGCATGAGGACATGCTATTGTTTAAGTGTGGGGAGGTTGATAAACCACTATTTTATGGTTTATCTTGTACTCAATTGAGTGGTTTTTATCAACTCTTTATCCACTTATTCATACTATTTGCATGGTTTTACATTTGCCTTGCTAATTATGTGCTTTGATTGAAAACATTCTTCTTTGGCCTTAAGTTCCCTATGATTGATCCTCTATTATTACCATTAGATGCCTTGACATGTGCGTTAAGTGATTTCAGAGATTACAGGGCAGGAATGGCTCAGAGGATAGAAAGGAAGCATGCAAAAGTGGAAGGAATAAAAGAAGCTGGAGAAACTGCTAAGCTGTCCAGCCTGACCTCTTCGCACTCAAATGGCTATAACTTTAGCTACATAAGTCCAAACGACGCGGTTCTAGTTGTGTTGGAAAGCTAACGTCTGGGGCTTCGATTTGATATTTAATATGCCATAGTTGTCTTAACGCTAGGCGACGCGATTGCATGCTCCATGCGGCCGCATCACAGTGACGGAAATCAGCGTGTTTGAATTCTTCTCCAGCGATTTCTGGGCAGTTTTCGACCCAGTTCTCGGCCCAGAAAATACAGATTAGAGGCTATAAAGTGGGAGAATGCATCCATTCATAGAGAGACTTTCACATTTACAATTTTAGGAGTAGATGTAGTTTTTAGAGAGAGAGGTTCTCTCCTCTCCCTTAGGATTAGGATTTAGGACTTCTTTTAGTTTTAGGAGTGACTCTCAATCCCAGGTTCAATGTTCTTTTTATTTATTTCTCCAATTTAATTTGTATGTAAGATTTAAGTTCTTTTGTGAATGCGATTCGAGGTATTTTCAGACTTAATTTTGCTTTGCTTTATTTATATGAATGCTTTTAATTTAATTTAGATATTTTCCCTTTTGGTCTTGGTTATCAGTAACTCAGGAGTTATCCAACTCAATAGCATAATTGATAATTGTTATCCTTGCTAATTGAATTAATCTTCAATAATCCCAATCTTTTCTTAGGAATTAACTAGGATTCAAAGATCTAACTAATTAGTCACTTGACCTTCCCTTGTTATAGCAAAGGTTAACTAAGTGGAATTAAGATTCAGTTTTCATCATCATTGATAAGGATAACTAGACTGGACTTCCAATTTCTCATACCTTGCCAAAAGTTTATTTTACAGTTATTTTATTTGTCATTTAAATATATCTGTGCTCATTGCCCAAGCTCCAAAACCCCCAATTTACAAAACTCATAACCAATAATAAGAACATACTTCCCTTCAATTTTAAAGGGGTTTGTTACTTGTGACAACCAAAACGTTTGTACAAAGGGATTTCTGTCGGTTTAGAGACTATATCTACCACGCAACTGTTTTTATGAAATTCTTTACTGGCAAAAATCCTAACGTCACCTACACAATATCACATACTTCCATTAACTCTACAACATACCAACATTCACAACCATACAATCCATTCAACAAATTCATCATAAATTTTCCACCAAATTCAACAACAAATCATCAACCTTTTTTTATCTACCTTTACTCCTCTACCATAATTATCCACATCCCACCATAAGCATTTAAACATTACAACTTTGATGTCATTCATATATAATAACTCTACAATATCTTTCATGACTCCAAAATACTCCTTTCGAAAATTTAGCTTTAACATAACCTGACTACTTTGAGTTTTTCGATGATTGTCATAATCTTTTATGTGGAAGATAAAACCATTTGTTTTGTATCCTTTACCGCACATGGCTTCTCTTGCTGGAGCTCTTGCTAAACATAAAATTTGATGGGTAATTTGTTCATTTTTTTGTTGTACAAAGCTTTAACCTGATTTGAAGAAAAAAGGTATAATTGAAAGAAAATTAAGAATTAACAAGTAGTATGTAACATTTTATCCATGTTTAAGACTTACATGAGTTTCAAACCAATAGAAAAATTTACGTTGTAAGGTGAAAATAACCAAACAAATAAAGACAGGCATGTTTGTATGAAACCTGTTCAACACATGGAAAGAGTCAATTATACTTTCAAATGGTTTTAAAAAAAACTTAATTCATTAAAAAATGGTCAAAAGCTAAAATACATATTTAAATAAGAAGAAGTTGACTAAGAACAAAAAATTACAACAACAACCAAACTAATTAAATATATAAGACAAAGAATAAGAGTCAACAAATAGTAAATATAACGACCCAATTTTCAGCATATCATGATTGTATCATAAGTAAAGTGTTACTAACCTAATTTTTTTATTATCTATTTAATATTGAGCCTTTACGCATTGATCTGTCGACAATTTTTCTAAAGAGTTAAAAGTTTTCCATCAAAAATAAATAACACATATACACATACTTAATATTAATAGTACATTATAGTATTACATATAAAACTAATTACAAAACCTATCCCTTTGTAAAAATACTACATTTCGGGCTAGGAAAAATAAGTATAAAAATATACAACTGCTCAAAAGAAGTCTTTTGCTCCTGCAGCCTCATAGTCAGTCGTCCTGTAATGTTGAAAAGGTTTTCAAAAATTTTGGGGTGAGAATGAATCCGTACGTTCTCGGTAGGAAAAGTGAATGCCGTGAGAGTAATGAAATAAAATGCAAATCTTATACTTAAAAACAAACACCTTTATTAAACCTTTAGAATTCTTTAAGACTTACTTTAAACACTTTAGTTAGTTTCTTCAAATTATGTTGCTTAAGCAAATCTTAGTCACGTTACTCAGCATTCAGTTACATTGATCCGTTCTCAATTACAAAAATTAGTTCATAGTTACCTCAATTTCATTAGCCATTCCTTAGTTACACAATTCAGATAGTTTACGCATCAGTTCTCAGTTATCTTAATCCTTGACATATTCAGGAACCAACAAACACAAACAAGCACACAATACAAACATATAAACAATTCACACATAAATCAAATAGAAATGAATTAACAAATAACACAATACAGCAACACAAGTACACTCAAGCAATTCACACAAATGCATATGATGAATGCCTTTCCTATGAAGGCCATGAAGTCATGTGTCAATTTTTGCCCTGCAACTTGACATTATCTGAGAACTAGTCTCAGATATGGTTTTCTGTTGTGTCCTTCGTGCATACGTGTCTGTGGTTAAGAATACCACTCGTTTATGACTACCGGCAATCAGCGCAAGCTCGACGCCATAATGTAAGACCCAAAACTTTTGAAAAATCTTATTTTAAGCCGATTTCAAATTTATTTATTTATTAAAGACTTTATATTCAGAAACTATTTTATTAAAAGTAATTAAATCAAGTTTTGATAATTAAAATAGAAATTTTACTAAATTTTATAATTATTGAATAATTTTCTATATTTAAATCATAACTCTTAGTTTGTTTTTAATTTTTAGAGGGGATAGGATTTGTTTTTGAGAATCTTGGAATAATTATATGTATTTAATGCTATGTGAATACATTATACCTTTGTGGTTAAGTGTTTTAAAATAAAGAATCTTCATTTTCTGAATTAAAGGTTTCGGGTCGTAATTGCAAAGGCTCAGTATTAAATAAATATAGTATAAAATTAAAGGAGTACAGGTAGTGACGCCCGAACTTTTAGTGCGATCGTGAGGTGCTAAAAGTTAGGGTGTTACAGTGGAAATTGGGGGTAAGAACTGGGGAATTCTTAGTAGGGTCGGGGTGTATAGTTATATTCATTTGATCATTTGTTATACAGAAATTCCACAACAGAATACTTGCGATCTTTAATAAATGGCCAATAGCAACCAACCTCATAATATATACATCTTTAACAAACCAAAGTTACAGATAAAATCACAAGTCAATAAGCACACATACACATAATCACAACACATATCACAAAGAAGTATGTGCAAACAAGCATGATGCATGTCTATTCCTACTAGCCGTGAGCTCACATGTCGGTTACTTTGCCAGAATCTGACACACCCGGTAGCTAACCCCGATATTGTCTCTTTGACATGATCCACACTCTTGGGATATAGTTCTCGTCACACTCTTGGGATATAGTATCTGCCACATTCATGGAATATATTGCCCGCAGCATGTCATGGGATAAAGTGTTCCCACACTCTTGAGATATAGCGCCTGCCACGCTCTTGGGATATAGTGTCCGACACACTTTACAACAGAGAGAAAACTTAAACATACTTATCATTAATTATCCTCATTCATACCTCATTTATCATATTCATTCATTAACTCATAATCATTTAATCATCAATCACATTTCAATAACAATCATTTCAGTTAATCGGCATCATTTCAGCCTCATACATCTCATACTCAGCCTTCCAAACCTTCTTAGCTCATTCAATATCAACTTAACTCCAAAGCCAAGAAAAACCACTTTTTAAATCGCTTCCAATAAATCAAACCAATTCTAGTAGTAAAAATCATTTCTTTAATAATTCAAAGTCAGTTAATATAAATATTAAAGCTTTTGAAAATTCTATTTTTACTCCCAAAATAATCGAAACACCCCAGCTGGCTATTCATATATAACCGAATTAAAATCTCAAGCAAACAATGATAATTCAACAATAATTCAACATAAACTCATTCAAACTCAAACAATAATTAATCAAATCAACGTTCACTTATCAAATTCACATTTAATTATTATAAAATTACCAAACCTACCTCCATACGAAATTAAACCAATGGGACCTCCGAAGAAGCTTTCTGACTGAGCTGCTAAAGAAGAAAATGTTACAAATCATCAGTGCCTCCTAGAACTCCAATTGACCGAACTCAAGGAGAAGGGGAGCTACGCCACCATCAACTTCAATTGAACAAAAGTGATGCCAACGTGTAAAGGAAGAGAATACAAATATTTTTATCGGATTAGATTTTTAATTGGAGTTACAAAACTCAAGAAATCGAACGCAGAAAGTTTACGGTGCTATGGCTTCTCATTCTCTCTCACTCACGGCCTTTCTTTCCTTTTCTTTCTTAAATGGCTTCGTGATGAAAAGAAAGAATGGATTAATGTTGAAGTTTTCAAAAGAAAAGGGTTAGGTGTCATGGAAGGGACAAAAGCCATTGGTTATAGGACAAATGCCACATTTTATATTATAGTAAGCCACATTTTATCTCATTCTTTCTTTCTTCCCTTAATGGCTTCCGCCACATTCTTCAGTATTAATAAAATTTAATTTAATTATTTTTGAAAAATAATTTTTTTTAAATAAAATAATAAATTATGAATAACTCATTATTTATTTTTCAAAAATTCGGGTTGTTATATCCTACCTAACTTATAAAAATTTTCACCCTCGAAAATTGATACAATAAAATAAATTCGAACCCTACTAAAAAGAAACTAGATTCATGAGAAAACTACTTGCAACATCAAGGATGAACACTCGAAAAGATTTCAAGTGAATAGATAGGATCACAATCAGGCAAGGACATACATGAATGATAAAGTGTGGTTGAAAGAAGTAATCAAATCTCATTTCAAGGAGGGAATCCAAAACAAAGAATTCCAATGAAAATAACGAAAGAAGAGCTGACACCAAGTCACATAGCACGAATAAAGAGTATACGTCGAAATGAATCCTTAAAACGTGATTTCTAACATTCCCAAACCTCGTGATCCTCCATACCTATTACTTATATTTCGTCTATGATAACCTGTTAGTGTTTCCATGTACACAAATCATCAATATTAAGCTGGCCAGACCTAATGCCATGAGGAATACAACGGTCGACTAACAGCATTAATCAATAGATAGTCATGCATCTGAAACTCAAATTCTTGTCATTAGGACAAGTCCTACTGCATGACAGACACTCAAAGTATGTAGTGAAGCATAGTCAGTTCATTCCCAAGGCTCTAACAGGAACGAACTGCTTTGATACCATAATGTAACACCCTAACTTTTAGCATGTCATCATCGTACTAAAATTTCGAGCGCTACTCACCTCTACACCTTTTTAATATATACAATCTTTATATAATATTGAGCCATCGAGAATACGAACCGAAACTTTAATTAAGAAAATGAAATAAGACTTTGTTTTAAATCACTTAACCACACACACACACACACATATATATATATATATATATAGACTTATTCAAGAATCCTTAATTATAAGTCCTACCCCTCTAAAAAGACCAAAATAATAAACGACGAGGGAAAAAATAAATTCTAATAACTCAACTCGTGAATATAATATTCTATGCTCTTATAGCTCCGTACTAAACCTTCGCACCTGTAGCTTAAAGGGGTGGAAATAGGGGGTAAGAACTGGGGAGTTCTTAGTAGGGTCGGAGTGTATAGTTATATTCATTTGATCATTTGTTATACAGGAATTCCACAACAGAATACTTACGATCTTCAATAAATGGCCAATAGCAACCAACCTCATAATACGAACATCTTTAACAAACCAAAGTTACAGAGAAAATCACAAGTCAAGAAACACACATACACAAAATCACAACACATATCACATACTCGAGATATTACAGTAGGTTTAACATTCTAATTTGGATTGTGAGTTTAAGTTTAACATAATAACACTTTAAGAATATAACAACACTTTAAGTTTAACAAAGAGTAAGCTTCAATGATAAAAAATACTTGCCTCAACTGGTTGACCTTTTTCTTTCATAGCAATTTAGAAGCCATTGATAAAATTGTGTAACCTATAATAAGCAACCAGGAAAATAAGCAAAAATCACTAATGCAAACTAATATACTATAATCTGATTTTTTTTAACTAAACCATAATTATTTAAAATTTAACTAAATAAATTTTTAAATAATATACCGAATCCAAAGCTAAAGAGTGTAACAGCCTACCAGACAGAGCGTTACGCCTAGGACGTAAATCAAAGGTGGTGAGGCGCTACGACCTCTAAAAAAACAAAATACATACATATATAACAAGGATAATATAGCTAGGAGCCTTGAAAGAAAAAGGGTATGATCAAAACAAAACCGAAGATGTATCGCTTATGAAAAACGATAAGGTAACTAATAAGTATAATCAAGTTCTAAACTCGACCTGCGAAGAAAAGGCCGGCTAGAATATATATATACAACCCAAAAGATAGATACAAGTCCTAATTCTCCAGGTCAACCTCTAGGATGGACAAATACAAGTTTTATATAATAGTACATACATATACATACTCCATAAAAGTAGATCTTCGCTTCTGAAGGAGTCATCCAGCATGCTCAGCGAGGTGCTTCACGTCCTATATTTGAAAAATAACAATATATATGAAATGAGAATCGGAGGTTGTCGGTATGGTAAAGGTGCCTACAAAGCTAATATATAAGGTTCCGGGAAAGGCAGAGGCATTTCTAGAACTTCGACACTCAGATTCAAACTTAAAACTTATTCTAAACTAGTAATATCGGTAATCTATCTAAGGAGATTCTAATTATAATCTAATTATGCACCTTCTGTCTTACCATACCTCCTATTCACTGGTGGAACTACCCTCAGTGTCACCTCCACCAGCATGAGGGATCTCTCCCTTGGAAAGACATAGAAGACAGGCAAAGAAAACACAGATAGGATGAAATTACAGCAAGTAGGACAAGTAGCAGATAAGTATGGCTAATCAATTAGGCAAACTAAAGTAATGCACACTCAATCAAAACATACTAATCCACATAATGCATGTCTGCCCTATGGCCGATGAGTCTTGTAACACCCTACCACACAGAGCTTTACGCTTAAGCCGTAAAACGGAGGTGGTGTGGTATTATGACCTCTAAAATAAAACATAAATGTAATAATATTGGAAAGGATACAGTATACGAGGAGCCTTGAAAAACGGATAAAACAAAATCGCAAAATAAAAAGCGCAACACTCAGAAAATAAGATTACTTGCATGCGAAGAAATATAAGGTTTAAAAGCATAACTAAATAGAAAGTAGAAGCAGAGAGCTAAGAAAACAATATAACAAGCTCCTAACTCAGCCTGCAAAGTTAAGGCTAGCCAGAGAAGATTTACATACAGTATATATGATGAGCGGATATTTTATACGCTTTTTGGCATCACTTTCATATAGTTTTTAGTAGTTTTTATTTAGTTTTTATTAAGTTTTTATAGGTTTTAGTGTTAAATTCACATTTTTAGATTCTGCTATGAGTTTTTGTGTTTTTATATAATTTTAGATATTTTCTGGCTGGAATTGAGGAGCTGGAACAGAAGTTTGATTCAGAGACAGAGAAAGCACTACAGATGCTGTCCAGATCTGACCTGCCTGCATTCGGAAGATCTTTTCTAGAGCAATAAAAGGCCAAATGGAGCACTCTCAATGGACATCAAAAGCTGACTTCTAGATCTTTCCAGCAATATATAATAGTCTATACTTTGCTTCGGATTAGAAGGCCCAAAAC
>NC_029789.2:108288122-108300487 GCF_000816755.2 Arachis ipaensis
ACTGAAATTGAGGAGATGGAGCAGAAGTCTGATTCAGAGACCGAGAAAGCACTGCAGATGCTGTCCAGATCTAACCTGTCTGCATTTAGAAGAGCTTTTCTGGAGCTACAGAAGTCCAAATGGAGCGCTCTCAATGGGTATGGAAAGCTAACCTCTAGAGCTTTCCCGCAATATATAATATTTCATACTTTGCTTCAAATTAGAAGGCCCAAAACTGGCGTCCAACGCCAACTACCTGTCCCCTTCCAAGCGCCCAGCGCCCAAAAAGCAGAGACCAATGTACAAACGCCCAAAGAGGACCCCCTAGCTGGCGTTCCACACCCAAGAGACCTCATAGATCTCATCANAAAGGCCAAATGGAGCACTCTCAATGGACATCAAAAGCTGACTTCTAGATCTTTCCAGCAATATATAATAGTCTATACTTTGCTTCGGATTAGAAGGCCCAAAACTGGCATCTAACGCCAGCTTCCTTCCCCCTTCCAGGCGTCCAGCGCCCAAAAAGCAGAGACCAATGTACAAACGCCCAAAGAGGACCCCCTAGCTGGCGTTCCACACCCAAGAGACCTCATAGCACGTGGATCTCATCAAAACTCAGCCCAAACACTCACCAAGTGGGCCCCAGAAGTAGATTTTATCACTAAATAGACTGTTTTACCCTTACTAGTCATCTATTTAGTATTTAAAGTGTATTTTACATAATCATTCGAACAACAGACTACCATTCAGCATTATTCATGTTTTTCATTATATTTTCTTATCAGTATGAGTTTCTAAACCTCCTAGGTTGAAGGGAGGAGCCCTGCTGAGTCCTATGAATAATAAAAGTACTACTGTTTCTCTTCGATCCGTGTTTGATTAATTCTATGTATATTCGATCTTCATCGTGATGAATACGATGATCTGACAAATTAGCTCTATTCATCACATTAAGATGAACGTGCCTGACAAACACCCGCATCTACTTGGGTTCAGAATGCGTCTTTCACCGGACAATGACGAACCAACAGCTATGTTTATACATCTCTCAGACGGCTAATCCACGACTTCGTTGGGGGCTTCTCGAGACATCAGTTCAGCCGATTTCCAAGGAGATTAGGGTCTCTGTGGTAGAGGCTAGAACCCAAGCTGTAGCATTCTCTAATCCGGAAGATTTGACCTTGTCTGTGGCATTTTGAGTAGGATCATTAAGGAGAATGAACTGTACGAGCTTCACCCACAATCAGAATGGATCCGCACTAAACCTGGGGTTTAGATCTGGAGGAGCATTGGCAGTTGCTCAAACCAGTGTCAATCAAATACAGCTTACCATTGAAGAAATCGCTCACAAGCAAAGAGAGCAGTAATACCAGAGTTAATTCAGAAAGACAAAGCAACTCTAATCCTCAATTCTATTCCTATCTCTGTTTATATATTAGACCTTTTTCTTTATTTCTTTTATGAATAGTTTTCCCTTATCATCAAAACATATAAACCTTCTGATTTGCCTCACTAAGACCTGCAAGATAACCATAGCTTGCTTCAAACCACAATCCTTGTGGGATCGACCCTGACTCGCTCAGGTATTACTTGGACGATCCAGTGCACTTGCTGGTACTGTTGTACGAAAGTGTGGAGATTCGTGCGCACTAAGTTTTTGGTGCCATTGCCGGGGATTGTTGAGTTTGGACAAACTGACGGATTGTCTTGCTCCCTAGACCAGGTAATTTATTTTATTTTATTTTGTTTGAGTCTTTTACTTTTATCTTCTTCTTCTTCAATTTTCAAAAAATTAAAAACCTCTCTCAAAAATATTTTTCTTTTCTTTGTTCAATTTTTGTTCTTAATTTGAGTCTTTGAGTCTTTTATTTTTATTTTCTTCTTCTCTATTTTTTTTGAAAATTTCAAAAATTTTTTCAAAAATATTTTTATTTTTTTGCTTAATTTGTGTTATTGGTTAGAGTCTTGTGTTTATGTTCTTGGTAAAGTTTTGCTTCTTTGATTCTCTGTATTTATTAACTACAGCAATTTTTGATCTTTTGGTATCTTCCTTTTAAAAACTTTTCAAAAATAAATTTTCTTTGTTTAAATCTTATGTCAAGTCTTTAAGTTTGGTGTTTTCTTGTTTATTTTCTTTAATTTTTGAAACTTTCTTTGTGATTTTCTAAAATTTTAAATTTGGTGTTCTTTTTATGTTCTTATGATCTGTGTGTCTTTGAATTTTGTTCTTCGTGTTCTTGTTAGTCTTCAAAGTGTTCTAGAGTCTTTTTTGTGTTTTGATCTTAAAATTTTTAAGTTTGGTATTCTTTTGTGTTTTTCTCCAAAATTTTCGAAAATAAGGAGCATTAGATCTAAAAGTTTTAAGTATTATGTTCTTTGTGTATTTTTCTCTTTCATCATTAAATTAAAAAATAAAAAATATCTTTTCTAACTTAATTTTAACCACAATTTTCAAAAATCTTATTTAAAAATTTAGATTTCAATTTCAAATTTTTATCTTATCATATCTTAGTTTTCAAAATTTCAAAAATCAAATCTTTTCAAAAATAAAAATCATATCTTTTTCAAAAATCTTATCTTTTTCTTATCTTTTTCAAAATTTAAAAATCTTACGTTATCTTTTTCAAATTTTCAAATTTAAGAATTAAAATTTTAATTTTAAAAATCATATCTTTTTTTTCAAAATCAAAATTTTAAAATCTTATATTTTTAAAATCATTTTCAAATCTTTTTAATTTCATACATTATCTTTTTCTAATTTCAAAATTTTAATTTGAAATCTTTTCTTATCTTATTTTAAATTCAAATCTTTTCTTAATTAATATCTTATCTTCTCTCTCTCTTCTTTTTTAAAACTATCTAACTAACTCCTTTCTCCTCTTAAATTTCGAAAACTACTTCTCTTATTTTGTCTCTTCTTTTTCAAACCACATAACTAACTCTTTTCTCTTTTTAATTTTCGAAAACTTCTTCTTCTCTTCCCTCCTCTATTTTCAAAAATTTAACAATTAAAAATCAAATCATTTTAAATTAATTAATTTAATTTTTGAAAATAATTAATAAATAAAAAAATAAAAATATTTTAATTCTTATTTACTTTATCTATTTATACATCTTCTTCTATTGCTTCTATTCATTCAAAACATTCTCTCTCTTCTTAACTTTCATTCTCTCTTATTTACTTCTATCTTTTTTTTCAAGGTAATTTTTTTCTACTTCTCTTAATTCTTTATCTTCTTTCTTCTTCTTCCCTCGTTACATCTTATAGGGAGTTTTTTGTTCCTGAACATAGAACTCCCATTTAGCTTCTATTTTATCGTCTTTTTTCTTATTCTGACTTTAAGGAGGATCTTCTTGCCAATTGGCATAAAGAGCTTTCTTTTTTTCTTTTTTTTTCTTTTTCTTTTCTTCTTATTTACGACTAGAAACAGGGATAAAAAACCCTTCCTGACTCCAGATCCTGAGCCTAAAAAGACTCTAAAGAGGCGTTTACAACAAGCTAAAGCACAACACTCCGGAAGAGACCTTTCAGCAAAATTTTGAACAAGAAAAGGAAGACATGGTCCTTGATGGATACAATTCTGATTTCTATGGAGGAAGTATCAATGTACTTCCTATCAGAGCAAGAAGCTTTGAGATCAACCCACAACATATTGCACTAGTGTTGCAGAAGTTCCAATTTCACGAACATCCACAGGAAGACTCCAGTAAGTTCATCACTGACTTCCTGCAGTTCTATGACACTGCAGAGACCAATGGAGTGAACCCTGAACTCCACAAGCTAAAACTATTCCCATTTGCTCTAAAAGATCGAGCAAAAAATTGGTGGGATATTGCAACCAGAGGAAGTATGAACACCTGGAATGATGTTGTTAACAATTTCTTGAACAAGTTCTCTCCCTTATAGAGACTAGCAAAGCTAGTGACAAACGTCCAGACCTTCAGGCAGAAGGAGAGTGAGTCTCTCTGTGATTCTTGGGAGATGTACAAGCTGATGTTAAGAAATTGCCCCCCATGTGTTGTCTGGATGGGGCAAGATGATCATCTTCTATGAAGTTATCTCTGAGATGGCCAGAGAGACAACAGATCAGTTTACAATTGGCTCTCTGGGCCATATAGAGACACATGAAGAGGCAGATGAGCTCATTGAGATAGCTGCCAATAACCAGCACTTATACTCCTGTGAGGAGACCCCAGCTAGGACAGAAGTTCTAGACATGGAGACCTTAAAAGAAGGTGGGATAGTAGTCTTCACCAAGGAGGTCGAACCTCAGGAGCATGCTACTGAGGGACTTAAGGCAATTACGGATCAGAAGGATCCTGAGACTGCCACCGAGCACGGCCCCATAGAGGAGAAGGAACCTCAAGTTAAATCTTCCTTGGGCATGCAAGAGGAGCCTGTGATGATCACAGAGCTCGCCCTTACAGAGGTGAAAGAACCTCAAGAGCCACACTTCCGAGGCATGCATTAAGAACTGGCAGATAAGCAGTCGGCTCATTAATAAAACCCAATTTTGTGGTTTATCTTGTGCTTAATTTAAGGGATTTTATCACCCTTTTTCCACATTTATTCAATGAAATAACATGGTTTTATGACTTTTTCCTAGTTTGTACTTAAATGTAAAAACATTCTTTTTAGGCCTTAAATTTTCTATTTTTAATCCACCTTTGATTTCACTAGATGCCTTGATATGTTTGTTGAGTGATTTCAGGTTCAAAAGGCTAGGAATGGATCAAAGGAATAAAGAGAAATGCATGCGAAATGGAGAAATCATGGAAAATCAAGGATTTGGGATGCATACACCGACGCGCACGCGTGGAATTGAAGTCGCATGGCGACGCGTACGCGTACATGACGCGTACGCATGGAAAGCAAAAATGCCAAACGATGTGTACGCGTGACCCACGCGTACGCGTCGGTGCTTGCACGTGACTTCATTAAAGTGAAAATGTTGGGGGAGATTTCTGAGCTTCTCAGGCCCAAATCCAATTGAATTTCTGAGCCTATTACATGCAAAAGTCAAGAGGGGTAAAGGGGGAAGTCATAGTTTAGTTTGGGGGATGCTTTAGTTAATTTCTAGAGAGAGAAGCTCTCTCTTCTCTCTAGAATTAGGTTAGATGTAGATTAGGATTTCTTAGATCTAGGTTTAATTCATGCTTTGATTTACTTGTCCTTTACAATTTCTTGTTCCTCTACCCTTGCTTTCCTAGTTTTGTATTTCATTACTTATAATTGTTTACTTGGTAGTTGATGCAATTTATGTTTGATTTCTCTTATTGTTGATTTTAATTATTTATGTTAATTCCTTGTAATTAGTAGTTGTAGATTTATATTTCTTGCAATTTTATCTTGTTTTCCTTTTGTGCCTCCCAAGTGTTTGACAAAATGTTTAGAAGGATGTTAGTGTAGATCTTTCTCCTCTTGGCTTTGGTTGAGTAATAGGAGACACTTGAGTTATCAAACTCTTTGTTGATTGACAATTGTGTTGAGTTAAGAAATTAACTAATATAATTGATGATGACAAACATTATTTTATTTAGCAAAGTAAATAATTATTGTTGATTATTCTTTGATTAGATGTGGCTAATTATTTATTGATGCAAGCCAAAATGAATACATCAAAGAAGCCCAAACTGAATGAAAAATAAAACAAGGCTGGTGGGTCAATAACATAAACGAAGCCCAAAAGGAAACAAAGCTGAGAAATCAAAATGGGCCAAGCAAATCATATCTAGATCCAAGCCCGATTTAAATTCAACAAGCAAACTCCTCTCATTTGCTTTACCAACTCAACGAATACTTTTGCCTGCTGTGGTAAGAACTCAAAGAAAGAGTTCTTTCTCTTCTCTCTTCTATTTTCTAAAATTTAACATTTAAATTTTAAAATCTTTTTAAATTAATTAATTTCAATTTTCGAAAACTAATTAAAATAAAAAACTAACTCTTTCCTCTCTCAATTTTCGAAAATTTCTTCTTCTTCTTTCTCTTCTATTTTCTAAAATTTAACATTTAAATTTTAAAATCTTTTTAAATTAATTAATTTCAATTTTCGAAAACTAATTAATAAATAAAATAAAAAAAAATATTTTAATTCTTATTTACTTTTTCTATTTATATTTCTTCTCACCTCTACTCATATTATTCTTCTTCTTCCCCCTCTGTATTCTTCTTTCCCATCTTCTACCTCTTATTTACTTCTATCCCCTATTTTCAAAGTATCCTTCTTCTACTTCTTTTATTCTATCTTCTTTTTCTCTCTTCACATCTAACTGAAAACTCTTTGATCCAAGTGGTACAAAAAGCTTTCTTTTTTTCCTTTTTCTTTTTTTTTTTCTTGTTTATGACAAGGAACAAGGATAAAGAACCCCTCTTGACTCCTAATCCTGAACCTGATAAGACTCTAAAGAGGCATTTACAACAAGCTAAAGCACAACACTTCGGAAGAGACCTTTCAGAAAGTTTTGAACAAGAAACAGAGGACATGGCCGAACCATAAGAGGAGCCCAGAAAGGTTCTTGGTGACTTCACTATGCCTATCTCTGACTTTTATGGCAGAAGCATTTCTGTACCTGCCATTGGAGCTAACAATTTTGAGCTTAAGCCTCAGTTAGTCTCTCTTCTATAGCAGAACTGCAAGTTTCATGGACTTCCAATGAAAGATCCACATCAGTTTTTAGCTGAATTCTTATAGATCTGTGATACTGTAAACAGAGGAACTCAGAATTCAGATAGTGTTATTGATTCTCCTAGTTTAGTATGTTGATTCTTGAACACAGCTACTTTATGAGTCTTGGCCGTGACCCTAAGCATTTTGTTTTCCAGTATTACCACCAGATACATAAATGCCACAGACACATAACTGGGTGAATCTTTTCAGATTGTGACTCAGCTTTGCTAGAGTCCCCAGTTAGAGGTGCCCAGAGCTCTTAAGCACACTCTTTTTACTTTGGATCACGACTTTAACTGCTCGGTCTCAAGCTTTTCACTTGACACCTTCATGCCACAAGCACATGGTTAGGCACAGCTTGGTTTAGCCACTTAGGCCAGGATTTTATTCCTTTGGGCCCTCCTATCCATTAATGCTTAAAGCCTTGGATCCTTTTTGGTTTAAAGGGTTATTGGCTTTTTCTGCTTGTTTTTTCTTTTTCTTTCTTTTTTTTCTTTATTTTTTTTCGTCATTTTTTTGCAAGCTTTTGCTTTTCACAGCTTTTTCTTGCTTCAAGAATCAATTTTATGATTTTTCAGATTATCAATAACATTTCTCCTTTTTCATTATTCTTTCAAAAGCCAACAATTTTAACATTCATAAACTTCACTATAAAAAATATTCACTGTTCAAGCATTCATTCAGAAAACAAAAAGTATTGCCACCACATCAAAATAATTAAACTAATTTCAAGATAGAATTCGAAATTCATGTACTTCTTTTTCTTTTTTAGAAAACATTTTTCATTTAAGAAAGGTGAAGGATTCATAGGACATTCATAGCTTCAAGACATAGACACTAAACACTAATGATCATGTAATAAAGTGGAGGGCTTGTCAGCCACCTTGTATAGTTCTAGAGGTATGATCTCATGAATTTCCACTTCCTCTCCAATCATGATACTATGGATCATGATAGCCCTGTCTACTGTAACTTCAGATCGGTTGCTAGTAGGAATGATAGAGCGTTGGATGAACTCCAACTATTCCCTAGCCACGGGTTTGAGGTCAGGCCTTCTCAATTGAACCGGTTTGCCTCTTGAGTCTCTCTTCCATTGAGCTCCTTCCACACAGATGTCCATGAGAACTTGGTCCAACCTTTGATCATAGTTGACCCTTCTAGTGAAAGGGTAAGGATCTCCTTGCATCATTGGCAAGTTGAATGCCAACCTCACGGTTTCCAGACTGAAATCTAAGTATTTCTCCCGAACCATTGTGAGCCAATTCTTTGGGTTCGGGATCACACTTTGATCATGGTTCTTAGTGATCCATGCATTAGCATAGAACTCTTGAATCATTAAGATTCTGACTTGTTGGATGGGGTTGGTGAGAGCTTCCCAACCTCTTCTTCAAACCTCACGTCGGATCTCCAGATATTCACTCTTTTTGAGCATGAAGAGGACCTCAGGGATCACCTTTTTCTTGGCCACAACTTCATAGAAGTGGTCTTGATGGACTTTTGAGATGAATCTCTCCATCTCCCATGACTCGGAGGTGGAAGCAATTGCCTTCCCTTTCCTCTTTCTAGAGGTTTCTTCGGCCTTAGGTGCCATTAATGGTTATTGAAAAACAAAAATGCAGAGCTTTTTTCCACACCAAACTTAAAAGGTTTGCTCGTCCTCGAGTAAAAGAAGAAAGAAAGGAGTAGAAGAAGAGAAAATGGAGGAGATGGAAGGGTGGTTTGATTTCGGCCAAGGGGGTTTAAGTGTATATAATGTGTGAAATTGAAGGTGGTAAGGAGGGGTATTTATAGGGTAAGGGAGAGAGTGAATTCGTGTAAGAGGAGGTTGGGTTTGGAAGGGAAATGTTTTGAATTTGAATGGTGAGGTAGGTGGGGTTTTTGATGGATGGATGTGAGTGGTGAAGAGATTATGGGGAATAGGATAGGACTTGATAGGTGAATGGTATTTGGAGAAGAGGTATTGATGTGATTGGTCAAGGGTATTTGGGGAAGAGTGTTATGGAGAGGTGTGAAGAAGAGAGAGAGTGAATTGGGGTAGGTGGGGATCCTGTGGGGTCCACAGATCCTGAGGTGTCAAGGAATTCTGCTCCCTGCACCTTTCTGGCATTTAAACGCCCTCTGTGTGCCATTTCTGGCGTTTAACGCCATCTCTGCTACCTTTTTTGGCGTTAGACATCAGGCTGATGCCCTTTTCTAGCGTTTAACGCCTACCAGACACCCTTTTCTGGTATTAAACACCAGTCTATCTGCCAATTCTGGCGTTTAACGCCAGCTAGACACTAGACACCCTTTTCTGGAATTTAACGCCAGTCTGGCTGCCAATTCTGGCATTTAACGCCCAGAATGTTGCCAGACTGGCGTTAAACGCCCATTCTGCTATCTTTACTGGCATTTAAATGCCAGTAAGCTTGTCCTCCAGGGTGTGCTGTTTTTGATGCTATTTTTGATTCCGCTTTAATTCTGTAGCTGTTTTTATGACTTCACATGATCATCAACCTAAAGAAAACATAACATGACAATGGAAAACAAATGTCTATAAAAATAAATATAATTAAATAACATTGGGTTGCCTCCCAATAAGCGCTTCTTTAATGTCAATAGCTTGACAGTGATCTCTTAGAGAGCTTCACAGGGACTCAGAGTTTAATGTTGGCCTCCCAACACCAAACTTAGAAGTTGAGTGTGGGGGCTCTGTTTGACTCTGTATTGAGAGAAGCTTTTCATGCTTTCTCTCCATGGTTACAGAAGAAGATCCTTGAGCCTTAAACATAAGGTAGTCCTCATTCAATTGAAGGACTAACTCTCCTTTTTTCACATCAATCACAGCTCTTGCTGTGGCAAGGAAGGGCCTTCCAAGGATGATGGATTCATCCTCATCCTTCCCAGTGTCTAGGATTATGAAGTCAGCAGGGATGTACAGGCCTTCAACCTTTACTAAGACATCCTCTACAAGTCCATAAGCCTGTTTCATTGATTTATCTGCCATCTCTAATGAGATTCTTGTAGTTTGTACCTCAAAGATCCCTAGTTTCTCCATTACAGAGAGTGGCATGAGGTTTATTCCTGACCCCAAGTCACACAGAGCCTTCTTAAAGGTCATGGTGCCTATGGTACAAGGTATTAAAAACTTTTCGGGATCCGGTTTCTTCTGAGGTAATTTCTGTTGAACCAAGGCATTCAGTTCATTAATGAGCAATGGAGGTTCATCCTCCTAAGTCTCATTACCAAATAACTTGGCATTCAGCTTCATGATTACTCCTAGATACTGAGCAACTTGCTCTTAAACAATATCTTCATCCTCTTCAGAGGAGAAATACTCATCAGAGTTAATGAATGGCAACAGTAAGTTCAGTAGAATCTCTATGGTTTCTGTATGAGCCTCAGATTCTTTTGTTTTCTCAATAGGGAACTCCTTAGTGGTCAGTGGATGTCCACTGAGGTCTTCCTCACTGGAAATCACTACCTCTTCCTCCTCTATGGGTTCGGCCACTTTGGATATATTGATGGCCTTGCACTCTCTCTTTGGATTCTCTTCTGTATTGCTTGGGAGAGTACTATGAGGGATTTCAGTAACTCTTTTACTCAGTTGACCCACTTGTGCCTCCAAATTTCTGATGGAGGACCTTGTTTCAGTCATGAAACTGAGAGTGGACTTAGATAGATCAGAGATTATGGTTGCTAAGTCAGAGAGGCTCTGCTTAGAGTTCTCTGTCTGTTGCTCAGAAGATGATGGAAAAGGTTTGTTATTGCTAAACCTATTTCTCCCACTATTATTATTATTAAAGCCTTGTTGAGGCTTCTGTTGATCCTTCCATGAGAAATTTGGATGATTTCTCCATGAAGGATTATAGGTATTTCCATAGGATTCTCCCATGCAATTCACCTCTTCCATTTCAGGATTCTCAGGGTCATAAGTTTCTCCTTCAGAGGAGGCTTCTTTAGTACTGCCGGATGCAGCTTGCAATCCAGTCAGATTCTGAGAAATTTTATTGACTTGCTGAGTCAATATTTTATTCTGAGCCAATATGGCATTCAGAGTATCAATCTCAAGAACTCCTTTCTTCTGAGTCATCCCATTATTCACAGGATTTCATTTAGAAGTATACATGAACTGGTTATTTGCAACCATTTCAATGAGTTCCTGGGCTTCTGCAGGTGTTTTCTTCAGAGGAAGAGATCCACCAGCAGAGTGATCCAATGACATCTTGGACAATTCAGACAGACCATCATAGAATATATATAAGATGCTCAATTCTGAAAGCATGTTAGAAGGACACCTTCTGATCAATTGCTTGTATCTTTCCCAAACTTCATAGAGGGATTCACCTTCCTTTTGTCTGAAGGTTTGGACTTCCACTCTAAGCTTGCTCAACTTTTGAGGTGGAAAGAATTTGGCCAAGAAAGCATTGACCAACTTTTCCCAAGAGTTCAGGCTTTCTTTAGGTTGTGAGTCCAACCATATCCTAGCTCTGTCTCTTACAGCAAAGGGAAAAAGCATAAGTATATACCCATTGGTCTTAACAGTATCACAGATTTACAAGAATTCAGCTAAGAACTGATGAGGATCTTCCAATGGAAGTCCATGAAACTTGCAATTCTGCTGCATTAGAGAAACTAATTGAGGCTTAAGCTCAAAGTTGTTTGCTCCAATTGTAGGAATTGAGATGCTTCTTCCATAGAAGTCGGAAGTTGGTGCAGTAAAGTCACCAAGCACCTTCCTTGCATCTCCACCATTGTTGTTGAGTTCAGCTGCCATGTCTTCTTCTTTTTCGAAAATTTCTGTTAGGTCCTCTTCAGAGTGTTGTGCTTTAGCTTCTCTTAGCTTCCTCTTCAGAGTCCTTTCAGGTTCAGGATCAGTTTCAACAAGAATATCTTTATCCCTGTTCCTGCTCATATGAAAAAAAAGAGAACAAAGAGAGAAGATGAATCCTCTATGTCACAGTATAGAGATTTCTTTATGTGAGTATAAGAATAGAAGAATAGAAGAATGAGGTAGAAGAAGAAATTCGAACACAGAGAGGGAGAGGGGGTTCGAATTATGAGTAGAAGAAAAGTGTTAGTAAATAAATAAAATAATTAGAAAGAGATGAGAGAGAGAGAGTATTCGAATATTAATTAAAAGAAAAGAAAAATATTTTTGTTTGTATTTTAATTATAAGTTTAGAATTCGAATTTTAAGAAAAGAAATAAAACAAAATTAGAATTTAAAACGATTAGTTAATGAAAAAGAATTTTGAAAAAGTGGTTAGTGATTTTCGAAAATTAGAGAGAGAAAAGTAGTTAGGTCGTTTTTGAAAAAGATAAGAAATAGTAAACTTTTTAAAACTAAAAACAAACAAGTCAAGTGGTTAATTGAAAAAGATTTGAAAATAAATTTTGAAAAGATAAGAAGTTAGAAAAAGATTTTGAAATTAAGTTTTGAAAAAGATATGATTGAAATTTATTTTGAAAAAGATTTGAAAAAGAAATTTAAAAAGATTTGATTTTGAAAATTAAAGTTGATGACTTGACTAACAAGAAACTAAAAGATATGATTCTAGAATTTAAAGATTGAACCTTTCTTAACAGGAAAGTAACAAACTTGAAATTTTTGAATCAAAACATTAATTGTTAGTAAAGTTTTCGAAAATGTGAAGCAAAATTAAGAAAAAGATTTTGAAAATTTTATTTAAGAAATTCGAAAATATTAAGAAGAAAAATGAAAAAGATTTGATTTTT
>NC_029789.2:108307299-108318343 GCF_000816755.2 Arachis ipaensis
TTGAAAAAGATTTGAAAATAAATTTTGAAAAGGTAAGAAGTTAGAAAAAGATTTTGAAATTAAGTTTTGAAAAAGATATGATTGAAATTTATTTTGAAAAAGATTTGAAAAAGAAATTTAAAAAGATTTGATTTTGAAAATTAAAGTTGATGACTTGACTAACAAGAAACTAAAAGATATGATTCTAGAATTTAAAGATTGAACCTTTCTTAACAGGAAAGTAACAAACTTGAAATTTTTGAATCAAAACATTAATTGTTAGTAAAGTTTTCGAAAATGTGAAGCAAAATTAAGAAAAAGATTTTGAAAATTTTATTTAAGAAATTCGAAAATATTAAGAAGAAAAATAAAAAAGATTTGATTTTTGAAAAATATTTGAAAAGATAAAATTTTTAAATTAAAATTTTGACTTGACTAACAAGAAACAACTAAATTTAAAATTTTTTGACTAGGTCAACCCAAAATTTCGAAATTTATGAGTAAAATAAGGGAAAGATATTTTTTTGATTTTTGAATTAACGAAGAAAGAGACAAACAACAAAATGACACAAGATATAAGAATTTAAGATTAAAACAAATAATGCATGCAAGAACACTTTGAATGTCAAGATGAACACCAAGAACACTTTGAAGATCATGATGAACATCAAGAACATATTTTTGAAAATTTTTAAGAAAAGAAACACATGCAAGACACCAAACTTAGAAATTTTTAATGCTTAGACACTTTGAATTCGAAAAGGCATATGAAAAACAACAAAAAACACAAAATAAGAAAATCACAAGATTAAACAAAGAAAATCATCAAGAACAACTTGAAGATCATGAAGAACATAATGCATGAATTTTCAAAAATTTTAAGAAAATTAAAAGAATACAATTGACACCAAACTTAAAATTTGACACTAGACTCAAACAAGAAACACAAAAATTTTGGTTTTATGATTTTATTAATTTTTTTGTATTTTTTTCGAAATTATTTTGGAAAAAGAAAATAAAGAAATTCAAAAGTTTTAATAAGAATTACAGGATTCATGCAATGTTAGTCTAAAGCTTCGGTCCAAAAGAATTAGACATGGCCAAATGGCTAGCCAAGCTTTAGCATAACAAATACCGACATGTCCTTTCTACAATGGAAAATGGAAACCTCAGTCCAAAAGATTAGATATGGCTTAACAGCCAGCCAGGCTTCAACATATATCAAGAAGCTCTAGAATTCATTCTTAAAAATTCTGAAGAACATTTTTTATTTTTTTTTGAATGATTTTTCGAAAATAAAAATAAAAAGCTTAAACATAAAAAATAAAATTACCTAATCTAAGCAACAAGATGAACCGTCAATTTTCCAAACTCAAACAATCCCTGGCAATGGCGCCAAAAAGTTGGTGCACGAAATTGTGATCACACTTTTCACAACTCCACACAACTAACCAGCAAGTGTACTGGGTCGTCCAAGTAATACCTTACGTGAGTAAGGGTCGATCCCACGGAGATTGTTGGCTTGAAGCAAGCTATGGTCATCTTGTAAATCTTAGTTAGGCGGATTTAAATGGTTATGAGATTTTGATAATTAAAAGATAAATAAAACATAAAATAAAATAAAGATACTTATGTAATTCACTGGTGGAAATTTCAGATAAGCGTTTGGAGATGCTTTGTTGCCTCTGAACCTCTGCTTTCCTATTGTCTTCTTCCAACCATGCGTGCTCCCTTCCATCGCAAGCTGTATGATCCTCTCGGATGAAAAATACTAGGTACGGTCTCTGCATGGCTAATCAACTGTCGGATTTCTCGTCTCGGATGAAAAATACCAGGTACAGCTACCGCATGGCTAATCATCTGTCGGTTCTCACTAGCGTCAGAATAGGATCTCTCTATCCTTTTGCACACTGTCACTGCGCCCAACATTCGCGAGTTTGAAGCTCGTCACAGTCATCCCTTCCCAGATCCTACTCAGAATACCACAGACAAGGTTTAGACTCTCCGGATCTCAGGAATACTGCCAATTGGTTCTAGCCTATACCACGAAGTTTCTAATCTCATAGATTCGGATGCTCTGTTGTCAGGAGAGATGATGCAAATCGTGGATTAGAGACCCAAGAGAATATACTCCGATTGTCGTCCAATGACTACGTTGAACATCATGTAGACCGCTTTGTTGTTGTCAGGCACGCGGATCTTGAGTAAGCGAGTAAAGAAGATAGTGGGTGATTGTCACGGGTCACCCCTTCATTCTGACTTAACTGAATTAAGTACAATAGTATATCTTGGAGAAGAAGTAAGCATGAATTGAAAGAGAAACAATAGTACTTGCATTAATTCATGAAGAACAGCAGAGCTCTGCACCTTAATCTATGAGGTGTAGAAACTCCACCGTTGAAAATACATAAGAGAAAAAGGTCTAGGCATGGCCGAATGGCCAGCCTCCAAATCCAAGGATGATAAAGTATCAAGTCAAAAAAATCTCTCTAATACAATATTAAAAAGTGCTATTTATACTAAACTAGTTACTAGGGATTATAGAAAATAGGTAACTAAGTGCAGATAGTGCAAAAATCCACTTCCGGGCCCACTTGGTGTGTGCTTGGGCTGAGCATTGAATCTTTCACGTACATAGGCCATTCTTGGAGTTAAACGCCAGCTTGGGTGCCAGTTTGGGCGTTTAACTCCAGTTCTAGTGCCAGTTCTGGCATTTTACTCCAGAAAAGGATCTTTGTTGGGTGTTTGAACGCCAGTTTGGGCCATCAAATCTCGGGCAAAGTATGAACTATTATACATTTCGGGAAAGCCAAAGATGTCTACTTTCCAACGCAATTGAGAGCGTGCCAATTGGTCTTCTGTAGCTCCAGAAAATCCATTTCGAGTGCAGGAGGGTCAGAATCCAACAGCATCTGCAGTCCTTTCTCAGCCTCTGAATAAGATTTTTGCTCAGGTTCCTCAATTTCAGCCAGAAAATACCTAAAATCATAGGAAAACACACAAACTCATAGCAAAGTCTAGAAATGTAATTTTTGCATAAAAACTAATAAAAATATAGTAAAAAGTAACTAAAATATATTAAAAACTATTTAAAAACAATGCCAAAAAGGGTATGAATTATCCGCTCATCACTCTCACTGGGCGTTTAACGCCCATCCTGGCAGCAGAGCTGGTGTTGAATGCCAGCCAGGGAGCACTGGCTGGGCATTCAATGCCCAAACACCAGGCTTCCTAGCATTGAACTCTAGTGAGGAACCCCTCTCTTGGCGTTCAACGCCCAACCAGTAGTATTTCTGGCGTTAAATGCCAGTGAGAAACCCCTCACTGGGCGTTTAATGCCCAACCATGCAGCCATTCTAGCGTTGAATGCCAGTGAGGAACCCTTCACTGGTCGTTCAATGCCCACTCACCCAGGGAAGCTGGTATTGAACGCCAACAAGGACATCCCTGCTGGGCGTTCAACGCCCAGAATGCTAGAGGAACTGGCGTTTAACGCCAGGCAGGGTGGAGAGCAAGGGCGTCTGAAGCCCAAAGAGCTCACAGAGCTGACGTTGAACGCCAGTCAAAGCACACCCTTTGAGTGCTCAAATCCCACTTAAGAACCCTCTAGCCCAGAACCAAAGGAAACCATAAAGACTATTGAGGTTCCTTTGCATGCACTTCTGCAGTGCATAAGTTCTGATGACTACTCATCGTCGGATGAGGATGAGGACACTAGGGAAGAGCAAGTTGCTCGGTACCTAGGAGCTCTTATGAAGATGAATGCCAAATTATTTGGTACAAAACCCTTAGAGGAAGATCCTCCACTTCTTAGCAAAGAACTCCATGCTTTGGTTCAGCAAGAGCTACCTCAGAAGTTTCCAGATCCTAGACGCTTTCTGATTCCTTGCACCATAAGCACCATGACCTTTAAAAAGGGTCTGTGTGACCTAAGGTCAAGCATTAACCTCATGCCACTCTCTGTAATGGAGAAGCTGGGAATCCTTAAGGTACAAGCTGCACATATCGCTTTAGAGATGGTAGACAAGACCATGAAGAAGCCATATGGCTTATTGGAGGATGTCTTGGTTAAAGTTGAAAATCACTACATCCTTATAAACTTCATTGTCTTGGACATAGCAAAGGATGAGGATGACTGTGTCATCTTTGGAAGACCTTTCCTAGCCACATCCAATGTTATCATTGATGTGGCTAAGGGAGAACTGACCCTACAATTAGGAGAGGATCACATCTTATTCAAGATGCCTCATCCCAATTCTCCCTCTAAAAGAGAGATAACTGTGCAACACCTAGTGTTCTAACCCTCTATTTCTGTACAGAGCTTTACAGAGCCCACAGACATCAATTCTAAGTTTCGTGTTGGGTACACCTCAACAAGCTCTAAGCACAAAGGTACTAAGAAGAAAGTACCTAAAGGCTGGAGGGACAATAAAGTCCCAACTGAAGGCCTCTCACCTGGCATGAGAGTTGTCTTCACTAAGAGTCATGTCCTGTCTTTAGAGCATGTAGAGCTCATTCATGAGAAGGCAAGAAGACGGTTCACTACAAGGGGAAAAATCTGAGCCCATACTCACCTCTGTAAGGGGCTAAAGGTCAAGCTAGTGACGTTAAAGAAGCACTTATTGGGAGGCAACCCAACCCTACTCAACTATATTTATTTTCTTTCATTTTGTTTTTCTTTCAGTTGTTAGAGTCATGATCATATGCAGCATTCAGGCAAGAGACATAATTTCACAGAAGTGAAAACAGAACACTCTGGATGGAGTGTTAAAGTTGAACACCAGCCAGGGTATCCCTGCTGGGCATTCAACGCCCCTAATGGGCAGCATTGCTGGCGTTGAACGCCAGCCCGGGAGCAGCCCCTAGGCATTCAAATGCCAATGCAGAGAAGCAGGGAATCTGGAATTTCCTAGCCTCTTAGGACCTGTGGGTCCCATAGCATCTTTCACCTACCCCATTTAACCCCACCTACTTTTACACTTCCCCATACACACTTCCCTATAAACCCTAGCTCAATCACATCCATACCACTTCCCCATGACCATCATAACTAGCACCTACCCAAAACCCTAACCTTTCCCCACTCCTATAAATACCCCTCTCCATAACCCTACATACATACACCTCTCATACCTTTACACACCCCACAAGGCCGAGCCCTTTCTCTCCCTCTTTCTACTTCTATTTTCTTCTTCTTCTACTCCATTCTTCTCTTATACTTATTTTTGCTCGAGGATGAGCAAATTTTTAAGTTTGGTGTGGGAAAAGCATAGCTTTTTTTTCTTTTGATTACCATTCATGGAACCCAAGGATGGAGACTCTTCTAGAAAAAGGAAAAGAAAGGCAATAGCCAATCCCTCTGAATCTTGGGAGATGGAGAGATTCATCACCAAAGCCCACCAAGACCACTTCTATGAAGTAGTGGCTGAGAAAAAAGTGATCCCTGAGGTCCCTTTCAATCTCAAGAAGAATGAGTATCCAGAAATCTGAAGAGAGATCTAGAGAAGAGGTTGGGAAGTCCTAACCAATCCTATTCAGGATGTTGGGATTCTCATGGTGCAAAAGTTCTATGCTAATGCATGGGTTACTAAAAACCATTACATTAGTGTGAACCCAAATCCAAGGAAGTGGAGCACCATGGTCCGAGGAAATATCTTAGATTTCAGCCCGAAAAGTATGAGGTTGGCGTTCAACTTGCCTCTAAAGCAAGGAGATCCTCATCCTTACACTAGGAGAGTCAAGTTTCATCAGAGATTGGATCAAGTGCTCTCTGACATCTGTGTGGAAGGAGCACAGTGGAAAAGGGATTCCCAAGACAAGCCCATTCAACTAAGAAGGGTTGACCTTAAGCCCATAGCTAGAGGATGGTTGGAATACATCCAATGTTCCATCATTCCTACTAGCAATCGGTCAGAAGTGATTGTTGATAGAGCCATCATGATCTATTGCATCATGATTGGAACTGAGGTGGAAGTACATGAGGTGATTCCTCAAGAATTGTACAAGCTAGCTGAGAAGCCTCACGCCAATGCCAGGTTGGCATTCCCACACCTCATCTATCATCTATGAAATTCAGCTGGAATTGTCATAAATGGAGATGTCTCCATTGGAGAGGATAAGCCCATCACTAAGAAGAGGATAGAGCAAATTAGAGAGCATGCACAAGAGCCTGTGCATCCGCCTCAGTATGAGATCCCTGAGATGCCTTAAGGGATGTACTTTCCTCTCCAAAGCTATTGGGATCAATGGCAAACTTCTCTTGGAGAATTGAGCATTAACATGGAGTAATTGAGGATGGAGCATCAAGGGCATGCTACCACCCTCAATAAAATAAGAGAAGATCAAAGAGCCATAAGGGAAGACCAAAGGACTATGAGGGAAGAGCAACAAAGGCAAAGGGATGACATAGAAGAGATCAAGCATCACATTGGATCCTCAAGGAGGAGCACTAGACGCCATCATTAGAGGTGGACTTGTTCTCTTTTACTTCATTTCCTTTTACTATTTGTCTATTTTCTGTTATGTTTTATTTGTTCTCTTGTTCTAGTTGCATGATTATTTGTATTGATGTCTTAAAAGTTGTAAAATGTCTCATATATCTCTCACCATGCTTAAAAGAAAATTTTTATTGAAAAGAATTGAGAGATTCATGAATTTCAAGTTTAAAATAAGAATAGTTTAATTATGTTGATGTGGTGTCATTTGCTTTTGCTTTTTGAATGTATGATTAAACAGTGTATATTTGAAGTTAAAATTTTAGAATGTTGGCTTGATAAACCACTATTTTATGGTTTATAATGTGTTTAATTGTCTGGTTTTATCATGATCTTTACCCACTTATTCATATAATTAGCATGCATTTATATTTCCTTCCTAAAATTATTACATGATTGAAAACTTGCTTCCTAGAGACTTTTAATTATGTATTTTAATCCTCCTTTATTCCATTCGATGCCATGATCTGTGTGTTAAGTGTTTCAGGCTTTATAAGGCATGAATGAGTTGGAGATTGGAAAGGAAGCTTGCAAAAATGGAAGGAACACAAGAAATTGAGGAGATGACCAACGAGAAGTGACGCGGCCGCATGGCTCACGCGACCGCGCGAAAGAGAGGAAATCACAGTGATGCGACTGCATGGCGCACGCAACCACACAGATTGGAATAGCACGAGTGACGCGGAGGCGTGGACGACGCACTCGCGTGGCAGGGTAAAACGCCGAATGACGCGTCCGCATGAATGACGCGATCGCGTGACGTGCGCGATCTGCATAATATGCAGAATTAGCTGGGGGCGATTTTGGGCCCTATTTTGACCCAGTTTTCGGCCCAGAAAAGCAGACTAGAGCCAGAGAACATGCAGAAACCAAAGACAACATTCATTCTACACAATTTTTAGTTTTTAGATCTAGTTTCACTCCTCCTCTAGGTTTTCTCTCTACACATTCATAGTTCTTAGGATTTTATTTCTATTGCTCTTTGCATTGAGATATTGAGAAGAGTTATTACCTCATCAAGACTTCGTCATTCGAGTTCGTTTTCTTTACTTGGCTCTTACACTTCCATGTCCTTTAATTTACTCAATTTCACTATTGAATTATTTCTAGAATTTATTAATACAAGAATTAATTTTATTTTTAATTGATTTCTTTGCTTTTTATTTATCATGTCTTTCTTTAATTCCCTTTTCTATGTTATGAATTCTGCATTCACAATGAGCGAGTAGTTGCCTAACTTGATGGGGAGTTGATTGAAAGGAACCCTTGAGTTGGAATGCTCAAAAAGAAAAATTGTAATTGGGTTTATTGTTGGATTGCCCTCTAGTCACTGACACCAATCCCTTTTAATTGAGTGGGTTGGAACTTGTGAATAGAAGTAGCATTCCAATTTGTTTGACTTTCCCTTACCTAGTAAGGAATGACTAAACAGAACAACCTTCAATTATCAATTAATCTTGAGAGTACTTCAACAAGAATAGGGCTTCCAACTAATCTACTCCCAATCAAGGCTTTTATTTAAATTATTTAATTTCTCAAAACAATTCTTGACTCGCCAATTTCCGCCACGTCAATTTTTGGCGCCGTTACCGGGGAGTTGCAATAGAGTGCTAAGTTATTGATTGGAATTTATTTATTTGCATTTTATTTTATCTTGCTACTTTGAGCTGCTTGTTTCTTTCGTTAGATGACGCATTCACTTCCTGATCCAAGCTTGCCAGTATTCGATCCTGAGATTAAAAGAACTATTTCACGAATAAGGCAAGCTCGGCGTCGGTTAGTCCTCTCTGAGGGTGGATCTAAAACATCATTTGAGGAAGAAACCAGCTCTCGTTCTACTAATTCGTTTAATTTACATGTAGGTAACATGGCAGCACCTAGGAGAGTTACTATCCAGGAGGCTGGAGCCCCTGATTTTACAATGCAACCGTTTCAAGCGCATCACCCAGCGGTGGCTACAGACTTTGAAATAAAGACTACACTGCTCAATTTGATGTCCAAGTTTCATGGCTTACCTGCTCAAGAGCCTATCAAGCACCTGAGCGATTTTCAAGCAGCCTGTTCTACTGTCAGGCGTGATGGTGCAGATGAAACTTTACTTTTGTGGAAAGCTTTCCCGTTTTCTCTTGAGGAAAAGGCAAGAGAGTGGTACTACACTCAACCCGCAGCAACTGTATCCGACTAGGATACACTTAGAAGAGAATTTTTGGAAAAGTTCTTTCCAGCTGAAGTTACTGATAAACTGAGGAAAGACATTTCTATGATTGTTCAGGATGAATCCGAGACTCTCTATGAATACTGGGAGCACTTCAATAATCTTCTGGAAGTATGCCCCCACCATATGATTGACAAGATAGTGTTACTCGGTTACGTCACACAGGGCATGAGGCCCCAAGATAAGACCACATTAGAAAGTGCTAGCAATGGGTCTATGAAAAAGTACAAGACCACTAATGAGGCATGGCAATTGATCAACGACTTAGCTGAATCTACTCGGAATCACAGGCAGAAACAAGGCCGTTCAGAAGCCGTTGTAGAAGTATCCTCTAGCAGAGAGACTGCTGCTCTAACTCAGAGTATCTGTGAAATGACCAACTTGCTAAAGCAGATGCAATTGAATCAACAACAAGTTCAGCAAGCTCAACCTTCTCCACCACAGCAAAGCCAACAGTTAGTCCCACAAAGAGTTTGCGGAGTCTGTGCTGATTATAGCCATTATACTGATGAATGTCCGTAGCTCCAGCAGGAAGACAATACCGTAGCAGCCACTCATAACTTCTATGACCGCCCCAACCAAGGGTACAATCAAGGTGGCAATTACAGCCACGGATGGCAGGAGAATTCTAACCAGAATTGGAGGGACAACAACAACAGAGGAGGCAGAGACAATCAGGGAAATTAGAGGTGGAATAACAACAACAACAGGCAGCAGAACCAGAATCAGCCTTACAGAGCACCTCACCTGAGGTGATCCCAAAGACCACAGAATACCCAACAGCAGACCTCTCAAATTACTTATCCTTCTTCATCTTCTAATGACGACTTACTACAATCTATTGATCGAAGACAACAGACAATGGAAAATAACCTTTATGCTACATTAAATGGTCTAAACTCTACTTTGCAAGCTCTTGTCTCACAGATTGGATCAATGAATAACTCCAATAACCAGCCTTTGAGCTCCAGTGGAATCCCCTCTCAACCATTACCCAATCCAAAGGGTCGCATTAATGCCATCACCCTAAGGTCCGGAACCACGTTGCAGGAGAGGAATCAGAAGGAGCCAAGCCCACCAGAACACGCCTCAGTTGAAGAGGTAGTGGAAATAGAAGCTGTTGAAGAGGAAGAGGACATACAGGACATGGCTGAAAAAGAAGAAAATCAACCACAAGAGGAAGCACCACAGGGCGCAAATACTGCAGAAGACACCACTCCCATTCCATTTCTATAACTTGCAAGGAAGCCCAGGAAGCAGCTGGAACCTGATCCCAAAATGGTAGAGATATTCAATAAGATTGAGGTAACTGTTCCTCTTTTTGATGTTATTCAACAGGTACCTAAATATGCCAAGTTTCTAAAAGATTTATGTATACATAAAGACAAAATTAATGAATTAGAAACTATTCCTTTAGGTAGTTCCATATCTGCTTTAATGGGAGGTTTACTTGAAAAGTGTAGTGACCCAGGTCCATGTATGGTTAATTGTACTATTGGTGGTGTAGTATTTTCTGACTGCATGTGTGATTTAGGAGCATGTGTGAGTATAATGCCTTTGTCTATATATGATATTTTGAGACTCCCTCCCTTAAAAAGGTCGGCAGCTTGTTTTGTGTTAGCAGATAAAAGCATTATTACAGTGACTGGAGTTGCTGAAGATGTATTAGTGGGCATTAAGGGGATCACATTTCCCATTGATTTTTATATCCTGGAGATGCCCCAAAATGACTCAGAGAAGCCATCATCAATCCTACTCGGAAGACCATTCCTAAAGACCTTGAAGTTTAAATTAGATACTTTTTCATGAACATACTCTTTTGAAATAGATGGCTGAGTAGTAATCTTCAATCTGAATGGAGTTATGAAGCATCCGCCAGAGGATCATTCTATCCTTCAGTGTGATATCATAGATGAAACCGTGGCTGAGGTTCACCAGGATGAATTTGAAGAGAAGTACATAGGACAAGGTCCAAGTGTGGGGACATTCTCAGAGGACAATGACAGTGCTTTACCATTGTTACCAGCTCCAGACAACCCAGAGCCTGACCATGATCAGAAGTTAGAACTAAAACCCCTTCCTCCACACCTCAAATATGCTTACCTTGAAGACGAGCAGAAGTTTCCAGTTATCATTGCAAGGGAACTCACTTCTCAACAGGAAGAGCAGTTACTTAGTATGCTGAGGAGGCACAAGAAGGAAATTGGTTGGAGTTTGGCAGACATAGTAGGCATCAACCCTCAAGTCTGTGAGCATAGGATATTTTTAGAAGAGGGAGAAAGACCTGTCCGTCAACCCCAGAGAAGACTGAACCCCACTATCTTAGAGGTTGTCAAGAAGGAAGTGACCAGACTAC
>NC_029789.2:108319589-108337442 GCF_000816755.2 Arachis ipaensis
AGTGAATGGGTAAGCCTAGTACAAGTGGTGCCCAAGAAGTCTGGAGTCACTATAGTGCAGAATGAGCATGGAGATCTCATTGCAACCAGAGTTCAGAACGCCTGGAGGGTCTGCATTGACTACAGACGCCTCAACCAGGCCACTCGTAAAGATCACTATCCTCTTCCATTCATTGATCAAATGCTGGATCGCCTGTCAGGTAAATCACATTATTGTTTTTTAGATTGTTACACAGGTTATTTCCAGATTCATATAGCTCCTGAGGATCAGGAAAATACCACTTTTACATGTCCTTTTGGGACTTATGCTTACAAGAGAATGCCCTTTGGCTTGTGCAATGCACCAGCTACCTTCCAAAGGTGCATGATGAGTCTTTTCTCTGATCTTATTGAGGACTGTATGGAAGGTTTCATGGATGATTTTAGTGTATATGGCGATTCCTTTAGCCTTTGCTTAGATGGATTATCTAGAGTATTAGATAGATGTGTCAGTACAAACCTTGTATTAAATTTTGAAAAATGTCACTTTATGGTAAAACAAGGTATTATACTAGGACATGTTGTGTCTAGTACTGGCATTTCTGTAGATCCAGCAAAGGTGGATGTTATTTCTAGTTTACCTTACCCCTCCTCTGTGAGGAAAGTCCGTTCGTTCCTTGGCCATGCAAGTTTTTACAGGAGATTCATTAAGGACTTCAGTAAGGTAGCACTTTCCTTATCCAGGCTACTGCAGAAGGATATTGAGTTCGAGTTCAGTGAGGATTGCAAATAAGTGTTTGATAAACTGAAGACCGCCCTGACTCAAGCTCCAATTGTGAGAGGACCAGACTGGAGCCAGCCATTTGAAATAATGTGCGACGCCTCCAACCATGCAGTAGGAGCAGCACTGGCTCAGCATGAAGGTAAGGACCCCTTTGTTATTGCTTATGCGTCTAAAACTTTAGATGCCGCTCAGTCCAATTACACTACTACTGAGAAAGAGCTTCTTGCTATTGTTTTTGCTCTGGATAAATTCTGAGCCTATTTACTTGGTACGAAGGTAGTAGTGTACTCAGACCACGCTGCTCTAAAGTATCTATTAGCTAAAAAGGAGTCCAAACCAAGGCTTATACGTTGGATACTGCTATTACAAGAATTTAATTTGGAAATTAAGGATAGGAGTCGTAACCAGAATTTAGTGGCAGACCACTTGAGTCGCCTTGAGCACATTACAGATGACGCCACTCCTATAGCTGATAATTTCCCATTTGATAACCTGCAAGCAATATTTGAGGTAGTCCCTTGGTATGCACCTGTAGCTAATTATCTAGTTAGCCGCACCTTTCCTCCAAACTTTTCTAAGCATCAAAGAGACAAGCTGAAAAGCGAATCTAAATATTATGTATGGGATGACCCATATTTATGGAGATGTGGCGCTGACCAAGTAATTAGACGGTGTGTACCTCAATCAGAATTCCAGTCTATCTTAGAGGCCTGTCACTCATCTGAGAGTGGAGGACATTTTGGCCCTCAAAGAACAGCTAGAAAAATCTTAGACTATGGATTCTGGTGGCCTATTCTTTTTAGAGACGCTGCTGATTTTTATAGATCTTGTTTCCCATGCCAAAAATTTGGTAATATATCCAAGAGGGATGAGATGCCTCAACAAATTATGCTTTTCTGTGAAATTTTTGATGTTTGGGGCATTGACTTCATGGGTCCGTTTCCAAATGGGTGGAAGCAATTCCTACCCGCACTGATGATGCTAACACTGTTGTTTCCTTTGTGAGAAACCACATTATTTGTCGCTTTGGATCACCACGAGCAATCGTGAGCGATCAAGGCACCCATTTTTGTAACAGGAGACTAACAGGATTAATGAAGAAGCATGTGATAATTCATAAGGTTGCAACAGCCTACCATCCTCAGACTAATGGGCAAGCCGAGGTGTCAAACAGAGAGATAAAGTGTATCTTGCAGAAGATAGTCAAACCTCATAGAAGAGACTAGAGCACCAGGCTACAAGATGCACTCTGGGCATACAGAACAGCATACAAAACACCCATTGGGATGAGTCCTTTCCGCTTAGTTTATGGAGAAGTGTGTCATCTCCCTGTTGAAGTAGAGCACAAAGCCTTTTGGGCAGTAAAGGAGTGCAACATGGGAATTGTAAAAGCCGGAGCTGAAAGGAAGTTGCAGCTGCAAGAACTGGAAAGCCTTCGCCTAGAAGCTTATGAGAACTCCAGACTATACAAGGAGAAGATGAAGGCTGTACATGATCAGCACATCAAAAGAAAAGAGTTTCAACCTGGGGACTTAGTCCTCTTTTACAAATCTCGACTGAGGCTCATGCCAGGCAAGTTGAGATCAAGATGGGAAGGTCCATACAGAGTCGAGAAGGCCGAATCGTACGGAGTTTTTCACCTAAGTCATCCTTCCAGCTCTGAACTTATCAAAGTCAATGGACATCGTTTAAAGCTGGACCATGGCGAGAAGATGAAGAAAAACAAGGAGCTCGAGATCTTCCTCTTGGAAGATCCCCACATAGCCGAAGACTGAGCTAGTGGAGCGTCCAACTTACGGATGTTAAAGCAAAGTGCTAGGTGGGAGACAACCCACCATGGTATGATCGTTCTTTTCTTTATTCTTAGTTTTCCTATTCAATAACTCTTCTCTTTATTAGTACATTTCGTGCATCTGTATTTACATACTTTTAATTTAAAAAAAAAATTTCACGCGATGCGATCGCCTCATTGACGCATCCGCGTCGCAGGTAATTGGAGAAAATAATAAAATGAACAGAGAGTCACGCGAGAGCGTGGTTGGAGGCGTGCCCGTGGCACAAATCGCCCCACGCGACCACGTCGCTGACGCGTCCGCGTCGAGTGGGAACCTTGGCCTTCCACGCGACTGCGTCACTCATGCGGCCGCGTGCCCTGGAGTTCGACGTAAAAAGGGTGCACGACCGAAAGTTGTGCTAGAGTGGTGCTGGATTGGTGCTGAACGCACAACTTCTTCCCACGCGGACGCATGGCTCACGCGTCCGCGTCATATCCTTCTAATGGCCACTCACGCGATCGCATGCCCCACGCGATCGCGTCACCCCAGATTTGGCAAAAATAAAATGTCGAACAGAGAGTTGTGCGAGCGCGAGGCTGCCCTCGCGCCAGCAGCATAAAACGGGTGACGCGACCGCGTGACCGACGCAACTGCGTCAATTAGTATAAGTGTAAGTCGCGCGACCGCGTCGCTTGTGCCGCACAGCTCCCCTGATTTGCCAATTATCTTATCTTTCTTTTCCCCAAATCCTATTTTCTCTTTTCCCCCCTTATTTCTTACTTCTTCCTTCTTCCTTCTTTCTCACTTTCTACTCTCGCTCTCTCTCACTCCCATTAACAAGGTTTTCTTTTCTTCTTCCCCCTTGCTTTTCTATTATTCTTCTTATTTTTATATGTTATCTTCTTTTCTTTTCTTTTTACTTTCATTATCCATATTTTCTTTTTCTTTCTTTTTCCTTTTTACTTGGTGTTAGAAATTTATTTAAGTCATTATTTCTCATTATATGCTTGTGGATTGTTGTAAAATTGTTTGGCAATTATATATTACCTTTTTCAAGGATTGCTTGCATGTTCACTTTAATACTTTCTATACCTTATTTACCATGCATGCTATGTGTTTGTGAAAAAGCCCATATGGCATCATGCATTTTTCTACATTATTCTATTCTACTATTAAATGCTTGCTTCTCACAAATTTCCTTTACTATTATATTAATTGAATTTAATTGTCAATACAAACGTGATGGCTAGTTTGTTATGAGTGATAACACATTCATTTAATTATCTTCATGCCTTTGCCTGCATGCCAATAAATCCCTTGCATTTAATTATCCTCCAATGCACATGCTATATTTCCATTGATGAACTTTTCACATGTAGTCATGACCATGTGTTAACAACATCCTTCTTACTGTCCATTGTTTATCACTTATACAACCCTCTTCCTTGCTCTATCTCTTTGAATTTATGTTACTTTTTTTTTCTTTTTTAGGATGGCCACCAAGAAAGGAAAAGAGAAAGCTACTCCCAAACCACCAGCAAGAAGAGGAACAAAAAGAGCATTAGTGGCAGAGCCCTCTTCAACTGCGGTTAAACCCTCAACAAAAAGAACTAAGAGGATTATAAAGGTTGATGCTAAAGAAAAAGTCTTCCCAGCAAAGGACACTGCGCAATTTCCCAATCGTTACTGTGAGCAGATGTTCCCCATCCTGGCAGAAAGGAGTTACAACAACGAATACCTTCTTCTCCTCCCAAACCATATTGCTACCTTTGTTGAGCTGCAAATTGCACAAAGACAATGGGGTTTCCTACAGAGACAGCCGAGGCAGGTCAATCTTTCTTGGGTAGTCAAGTTCTACTCCAACTTCCACCTGCCAACCCTGCAGTCTGTCTTTGTCCATCAGAAGCAAGTCCCCATTACAGAAGAGGCCATTCAAAAAGCTCTAGGTCTTCCCCCTGTTCCAGAAGGATTGGACGCCTTTCAAGAAGTCGCACTCAAGCGCCAGATGTACCAATTTGACTGGGACGCCGTTCTCAGAGTTATCGCACTACCTGGCAGCCGCTGGATCTATGGATACCATCGTACCCGCCCTAAGCGAATATCGGCTTCAGTACTTACCTTGGAGGCTCGCGTATGGGCACAGATCATGTCCCATTACGTCATTCCGAGCACTCACGAGTCCTCCTTCACTGCGGACATGGCCGTTCTACTATGGTGCATCCTTACAGACCAACCTCTGAATCTACCGAGACACATCCGGAATGCCATGGGACACGTACAAATTGCGGGCAACTTACCTTTTCCCGCCTTGGTCTCAGATCTTGTCTCAGCAGCCAGAGTCTTCTACAGAGCTGGGGACACCAAAGCCATGCTTCCACGGGATGATCAGTATGTCCCTAACGGGAAATACATCAGACCTCCACCAGTCGCCACAAGCCATCCTACTGAACCGGTTGAAGATATTCCTTCTTCAACACCACAAGCACCTACAACAGACCAACTGCTCCATCAGATACTCGAAAGGTTGGATTGGCAGGAACACAAAGCTAAGATGAGAGAGCGCCGTAATAAGTGCCGATTCACATACCTCAAGGAGCTGATTATGGGAAAATTCAAGGACTCAGACACCCCGGAATCCACTTCATTTACCAGCACAAGAAGCCATGATGGTCCCGACTGTGGAGATACTGCTACCAGCCCACCTTTCTTCCTGACAGATGGCACCGAGGATAGTGTAAAGCCTTAAGTGTGGGGAGGTCGGTTAGTACCTGACTTCCGAAGGTAATTTCTCTTCCCTAAACACCAATAAATAGGATATTTAGTTAGTTTTTCTTTTGTAGAATAGGATAAATTGCATAGTAATAGGTTAGTTGCATGCATGTTCTACTTGATTGAAAAGACAATAAGTTTTTCTCTAAGACCCTATTTTTAGAACAAAATTTCACTAACTTTAATTAAAATTTTTATGTTAAATTTGCTGGAAGTTGTATTTGGAACATGATTTTTAAGCTAAAGAACACACAACCTGCGAGATTTGAGCCTTTATGCATGGTTACATTATTTAACCATAATTATTTTATTCTTGTGTGTTTACTTCTCTATGATTGTAATCTATATTTTGTTTCATCCTATATGTCCAATGTTTATTATATTTGTATGCTTGAATATGATTGAGGCCATTATTTGTTTAAACTCACTTATCCAAATTAAACATACCCTTTCAATTACCTTTGTTAACCACTTTGAGCCTTTAAATCACAGTTGTTCTATATTTTACCACATTACTAGCCTTAAGCGGAAAAACAATTATATATCCCAAATTGAATCTTTGGTTAGCTTAAGATAGAATTGTGTGTGCTAATTAAGTATGGGAAATTGTGGGAACAAAAGATAATAAGGGAATATGTCATGATAATATAATGGGAATTTGGATACCTACTCATGTGAAACTATAAGAATTAAAAATCTATGTGCATTGATAAGCTATGTTTATTTTTATGTCTATTTAAAAAAAAAATATTCAATAAATAAATAAGGGGACAAAATTTCCCCAATGCTAAGTTAAGAATTCAAAGATCAATGCATGTATGATAAAATTAAAATAAAAAGTTGATACACGAGTATGGAATGTGAAAGGGAAATTCTGGGTAGCTAGGTATGAATTCTAAAGTTATATAGAATATATATATAGGTTATGTTAAAGCTTGGGTTAATTAAAGATTCAGTTTATAAGCTTTCTTAGCCATATATGTATCTTACCATTACCTTGGCCCTATTACAACCTTGAAAAGACCTCATGATGTTTGCATTGGTATATTAAATGTTGTTGATAGGTTAGGAGAAGAACAAAAATTAGAGAGCATGATTAGAGAAGGATAGAGTGATTACCCTATACACTAGAGAGATTAGAGCGTACATACATCATCAGTGAGGGTTCGATGCTTAAAATTCTATGTTCCCTGCTTTCATGAGCTACCTTCTTGCATTTTTATCTGTTCTTACTGTATAAGAATTGAATTAGTGGAATTTGATTTGTAATTGTTTTGAAGAGCTTATTTACTATTGATCAAGTGGACAAGAATCATATAGTTGCATTCACATATATAGGTTGCATTGCATTGCATGAGTTTTACATGTTCCTACTCATTTATTTTATCTCCTTCAACTAAGCATGAGGACATGCTAATGTTTAAGTGTGGGGAGGGTGATAAACCACTATTTTATGGTTTATAATGTGTTTAATTGTGTGGTTTTATCATGATCTTTACCCACTTATTCATATAATTAGCATGCATTTATATTTCCTTCCTAAAATTATTACATGATTGAAAACTTGCTTCCTAGAGACTTTTAATTATGTATTTTAATCCTCCTTTATTCCATTCAATGCCGTGATCTGTGTGTTAAGTGTTTCAGGCTTTATAGGGCATGAATGAGTTGGAGATTGGAAAGGAAGCTTGCAAAAATGGAAAGAACACAAGAAATTGAGGAGATGACCAGCGAGAAGTGACGCGGCCGCATGGCTCACGTGACCGCGCAAAAGAGAGGAAATCGCAGTGACGAGACCGCATGGCGCACGCAACCGTGCGGATTGGAATAGCACGAGTGACACGGAGGCGTGGACAACGCACTCGCGTGGCAGGGCAAAATGCTGAATGACGCGTCCGCATGAATGACGCGATCGCGTGACGTGCGCGATCTGCATAATCTGCAGAATTCACTGGGGGCGATTTTGGGCCCTATTTTGACCCAGTTTTTAGCCCAGAAAAGCAGACTAGAGCCAGAGAACATGCAGAAACCAAAGACAACATTCATTCTACACAATTTTTAGTTTTTAGATCTAGTTTCACTCCTCCTCTAGGTTTTCTCTCTACACATTCATAGTTCTTAGGATTTTATTTCTATGGCTCTTTGCATTGGGATATTGAGAAGAGTTATTACCTCATCAAGACTTCGTCATTCGAGTTCGTTTTCTTTACTTGGCTCTTACACTTCCATGTCCTTTAATTTACTCAATTTCACTATTGAATTATTTCTAGAATTTATTAATACATGAATTACTTTTATTTTTAATTGATTTCTTTGCTTTTTATTTATCATGTCTTTCTTTAATTCCCTTTTCTATGTTATGAATTCTGCATTCACAATGAGCGAGTAGTTGCCTAACTTGATGGAGAGTTGATTGAAAGGAACCCTTGAGTTATTATGCTCAAAAAGAAAAATTGTAATTAGGTTTATTGTTGGATTGCCCTCTAGTCACTGACACCAATCCCTTTTAATTGAGTGGGTTGGAACTTGTGAATAGAAGTAGCATTCCAACTTGTGAATAGAAGTAGCATTCCAACTTGTTTGACTTTCCCTTACCTTGTAAGGGATGACTAAACAGAACAACCTTCAATTATCAATTAATCTTGAGAGTACTTCAACAAGAATAGGGCTTCCAACTAATCTACTCCCAATCAAGGCTTTTATTTAAATTATTTAATTTCTCAAATTTAATTTCCTGTTTATTCAACCCAAACCTTTTTGAAAACATCTAATTAATAAAATAGCACACCTTTCTGCAACTCGTTGGGAGACGACCTGGGATTCATACTCCCAGTATTTTAATTTTAATTTTTGTGACACCCTTCTAAATTGATAAGCAGATTTCTGGTTGGTTAAGAACTATACTTGCAACGCATATCTTATAACAATTCTTGACTCGCCAATTTCCGCCACGTCATGGCTCTTGAAAGAATAAGGAAAAAGAAAAAATATTATTGATAACCTGAAAAATCAATAAAATTGATTCTTGATGCAAGAAAAAGCAGCAAAAAGAAAAAGAAAAAGCATGTTGCAAAAGAAAAAAAATAATGCATGCGAAAAAAAAAAAGAAAAATGGCAAAAAAGAAAAATATAAAAAGCAGAAAAATCCATTACTGCCCAAAATTTCAGGAAAAGGATGGCAGATTGAAAAAGCCAATAACCCTTTAAACCAAAAAGCAAGGGTAAAAGGGTCCAAGGCTTTGAGCATTAATAGATAGGAGGGCCCAAAGGATTAAAATCCTGGCTTAAGTGGCTAAACCAAGCTGTCCCTAACCATGCGGTTGTGGCGTGAAGGTGTCAAGTGAAAAGCTTGAGACTGAGTGGTTAAAGTCATGGTCCAAAGCAAAAAGAGTGTGCTTAAGAACTCTGGACACCTCTATCTGGGGACTCTAGCAAAGCTGAGTCATAATCTGGAAAGGTTCACCCAGTTAAAGTGTTTGTGGCATTATTGTATCCGGTGGTAATATTGGAAGACAAGGTGCTTAGGGTCACGGCCAAGACTTTGAAAGTTGTGTTCAAGAATCAAAATAAGCCTACTAAGAGAGTCAATAATATCATCTGGATTCTAAGTTTTTAAGGATGCCAACATGTATGAGTTTCAATGGATAGTGAGATGCCAAAACTATTCAGAAGTAAAAAGCTACTAAGTCCCGCTCATCTGATCGTAACTAAGCTTCATTTGAAACTTAGAAATTTATTGTATCTTAATTTTTTTTATCCTACTATGTTTTTAGTTGCTTGGGGACAAGCAACGGTTTAAGTTTGGGGTTGTGATGAGTAGATATTTTATATGCTTTTTGGCATCACTTTCATATAGTTTTTAGTCGTTTTTATTTTGTTTTTATTAAGTTTTTATAGGTTTTATTGTTAAATTCACATTTTTGGATTCTACTATGACTTTTTGTGTTTTTATACAATTTCAGGTATTTTCTGGCTGGAATTGAGGAGATGGAACAGAAGTCTGATTCAGAGATAGAGAAAGCACTGCAGATGCTATCCAAATCTGACCTGCCTACATTCGGAAGAACTTTTCTGGAGCTACAGAAGTCCAAATGGAGTGCTCTTAACGGCTATGGAAAGCTGACTTCCAGAGCTTTCCAGCATTATATAATAGTCTATACTTTGCTTCAGATTAGAAGGCCCAAAACTAGCATCCAACGCCAACTTCCTACCCCATTCCAGGCGTCCAGCGCCCAAACAGCAGAGACCAATGTACGAATGCCCAAAGAGGACCCCCTAGCTGGCATTCCATGTCCAAGAGACCTCATAGCACGTAGACCTCATCATAGCTCATCCCAAACACTCATCAAGTGGGCCGCAGAAGTGGATTTTATCACTAAATAGACTGTTTTACCCTTACTAATCATTTGTTTAGTATTTAAAGTGAATTTTACATAATCATTTGAACGGCAGACTATCATTCAGCATTATTCACGATTCCATTGTATTTTCTTATTAGTATGAGTTTCTAAAGCTCCTAGGTTGAGGGGAGGAGCCCTGCTGAGTCCTATGAATTAATAAAAGTACTACTGTTTCTCTTCGATCCCTGTTTGATTAATTCTAAGATGTATATTCGATCTTCATCGTGGTGAATATGATGATCTGACAAATTAGCTCTATTTATCACATTAAGACAAACATGCCTGACAAACACCCGAGTCTACTTGGGTTTAGAATGAGTCTTTCACCGGACAATGACGAACTAAGGTACAGCATTCTCTGATCCGGAAGATCTGACATTGTCTGTGGCATTTTGAGTAGGATCATTAAGGAGAATGAATTGTACGAGCTTCACCCTCAATCAGAATGGATCCGCATTAAACCTGGGGTTCAGATTTGGAGGAGCATTGGCAGCTGCTCAAACCAGTGTCAATCACATACAGCTTGCCATTGAAGAAATCACTCACAAGCAAAGAGAGCAGTAATACCAGAGTTAATTCAAAAAGAAAAAGCAACTCTAATCCTCAACTCTATTCCTATCTCTGTTTATATATTAGACCTTTTTCTCTATTTCTTTTATGAATAGTTTCCCCTTATCATCAAAACATATAAACCTTTTGATCTGCCTAACTAAGACCTGCAAGATAACCATAGCTTGCTTTAAACCATAATCCTTGCAGGATCGACCCTGACTCGCTCAGGTATTACTTAGACGATCCAGTGCACTTACTGGTACTGCTGTACGAAAGTGTGGGATTCGTGCGCACCAATATACATAATAAAAGACCAAAAAAACATGTTTAGAATCCCTGATTCTCCATGAAACCTCTAAGAGGTATCAAAAATAAAGTGTTCATATACACATAAGGAGAGTTTAATACAAATATATATATATATATATCAAAATATCAAACGTAGGGCCTCAAAATGAACAACTTCGTAGTAGAACTCTAAACGCCTAGCGAGGTGCCGCTCGACCTGCATCTGAAGCCAACAATATTGTATGGGATGAGAACCGGGGAGTTCTCAGTATGGTTAAGGTGCCCACATATAATAAGGTCCCGGGAAAGCCAGAGGCATTTCTAGAATTTTGACACTCAGATTATAAATCTTAAGAGACTAAAACAGAAACCATAAGCAAGGGGTAGATATCTAAGGTTCTTAAGATTCTAACTCAATCCTAACTTAATCTCTCAAATTACAATCTACTTACAGTCTTACGAAACTCTAACTCTACAATTCACCTTCTACCTCCTCCAACCCTCCAGATTCACCAGTGCACAAACAAACAATACAAGCGAAGACAAACATAATTAGAATACAATTACAGCAAGTAGTAAATATAGCAGGTAAGCATAGATTATCAATTAGGCAATTCCAAGAAATGCAAACTCAAGCAAAACAGACAAATGCATATGATGAATGCCTGTCCTATGGCTGATGAGTCTCATCTGTCGATTATATAGCCAACCCGACATGTCTTCGTAGCTAACCTTAGACAGAACAGCACAACACGGGATAGGTATTACTCATCCACCCATGCCAATATTTCACCAACACTACAGTAGGCATTACTCGTCCACCCAAGCAGGTGCCACATCCTTAACCTGGATAGGGATTACTCGTCTATGCATAGGCCAAGACTCGAATAGGAATTAGTCGTCTATTCACGGATAGGAATTGCTCGTCTACTCTCGACATGACACATCGGATTGGAATTACTCGTCCATACTCACAAACATAGCTCGGATAGAAATTACTCATCTACCCTCACAGTCATAACTCGACATCTCAGAATTATCCATAGTTAAACTCAGTTCTCATCATTAATTATATCTCATTATCTCAACTCATAATCATAGCTTAGATAGGAATTACTCATCCGTCCTCAGAATCACAACTCCTTCATTATCAGCTCATAATATCACCACAATTCTCATTATATTTCATTCATTACTTTCACCACTCTCATCAAACCAGGTATCCCCTTCTTCAACCTCTCTGATGCCCATTTCTATCTTCTTCCACTTGCTAGCCCTTACTTCGTGACTCAAAACCTTACTAATAAATTTTAACTAGAATCTTTAGAAGTTTAGAGAATCAGAGGATTGTTCAATAGTTCAAAATAGTGAGTTTTCATTGAAACAATAGTTTCGAAAGTTTACAGGCTTGCCGGGAAGGTCAAACCATGAAAAACAGAGTTTTATGTGAAAAATAGGGTTTGTGCGTATGCATAGGTTTTGTGCATACGCACACAACAGAGAGTCCTTCCCAACCTGTGCGTACGCGTGTGCGTACACACACACCATAATTCCTGCAACTTCGAAAATTCAGTTTTTGGCACATAACTTTCGACATTCATAACTTTCTCTATAAAATTTCAATTTTCTCAAATTTTATACCGTTTTAAAGCTATTGAAAATATCTTTAATTTGAAATAGATTTCATTTGAATTCAAAATTCGAGGCTCATGTTATGGATCGCCAAAGTTCACTAAAAATCTGTTGTTACAAAAAATTACCAATACGTCAATTCTTCAAAGTTTTCATTTTCAAACCAGAATTTCTCACCCAAAACAACCCCAAAGTCCATCCAAAACCCTTCCATACCCTCTTTACCCCTTTTTCAACATAAAAAAATCCAATCCTTATCAATTTCAGTCCCATAAATTCATATCCAAACAATAATATCATAAATTAACAACATAACACTCATTATCAATATTCATCAATTATCAACTTCATCAACAATTAATAATTCACCATATTATCATAAATGGCTCAATAGGTACATCCAAAAAGCACTAATCCATAACGAACCCAACTATTTCAACTTATCCTACGGTCAACTAGCCTATATTTTCACGAAACATTATATATTATCTACGAGAAACCAAAATCATACCTTGGCCGATTTCTTTCCTAAGCCAAAAACACCCAAATTGATGAGGTCAAAAGCCTCAAATACCGAAACCTCAGTACCCAAGGCTCAATCAAGCTTCTAATCTCTTCAAGTGAGTCCCAATTTCACATATATACTACCTAACACATATTATGACATTTAAAAACCAAATCTCAATACCCAAGCACATATAATCAAGGGATTTACTAGGGTTCGAGGATTATTACCTTAACCGTGCCTCAAGTTAACAAGAACCCGCTAGTTCCTCAAGTTAATTTGACCCTAATATTAAGACATGAAGACTTTCAACACTCATGGCTCATAATTTCGAAAAATTAGGAAAAGGTAAGGCTGAGGTCAAAGAAGAGGGTTCCTTACCAAATTAACTACTGGGCTTTGTAAAGCTTAACGCTACAGTCACGTGGCTGCAAACGGTGTGGCGAGCGAGGCTCGGAGCGAGAAGTTATGGAAGATGGGATCAAGACCAAGGGTTTGAGGTTTCACTTCCCAAATCACCGTTCCTCACTCTCTCATTCCGTTGGAGCATGATGAACGAGGTTAAGTGGCTGAAGTTTGGTATTCATATATGGGCCTTGGGACCAATACGGGCCCAGTTTGGCCCGTTCGGCCCAATCATGGGCTAAATCCTTTAAAATTAGTGTCAAAATTCTTTTTTAATTAGTTCTATCTCACTAAATCATAAAATTCCATTTCCTAATTTATTTGATTAATTAATTAATTATTCACTAATTGCTCGGGGTTTACATTCTACCCCCCCTAACAGAAATTTTTGTCCTCGAAAATTCGCGCTCAAATCTACATATACGCTCTTTCAATACCAACCAAACTCACACCCACTTTCTACCATTCTCCAATATTAATTCAAACACAAATTCACAGTCTTTACTCTCATGTACAAGATTATAAACTCAACCAAATTCAAGCCTAAATTGTACCCGTTTGTTTCATTCTTAGTTTCGTCTAGCTCTTTCTCGATGACTGCAAACTCCCTTACCCTTCAAAAGTTCCATCTAATTCAAGTTAATCTCTAATCTTTCTCAACTATCTCAAATACTAATCAATTCTTCAATCCCTTAATCAGAGTCAATCCCACAATAACCTAAACCACACACTCACACTTTCCATCTCTGACCTTATGACAGCCCTGAAAATCATTCCATATCCCAAGTCTCCTTTCTCTCGTCTCTATAATTCTAGAGCCACCAAATTCACTGCGCTTCTGCAACGTTACTCTGATTATAAGCCACTAGAATCTAAGTCATTCATATACTCCACCAGAACACTCCATGAATCTCTTTATCTTTCTAACTAAATGCTATCGATTATTTATTCAGCTGCACGAGTTCTAGTCTTTGGTTGTCTCTCCACCTAATCCATCACCACCTCCATCATAATTCCTAAGTTACCCGCTTGATAAACCCCATATTTAGGGTTTATCTTGTGCTTGATTTAGGGGATTTTATGACCTTTTACCCACATTTATTTAATGAAATAGCATGGTTTTATGATTGTCTCCCAACTTGTGCTTAAGTGTGAAAACATGCTTTTTAGGTCCTTAATTATTGATTTTAACTCACCTTTGATTCCATTAGATGCCTTGATTTGTTTGTTAAGTGATTTCAGGAGAAAAAGGCTAAGAATGGATCAAAGGAGTAAAGAGAAAAGCATGCAAATTAGAGAAATCATGAAAAGCCAAAGATTTGAGAAACATCATCCACGCACACGCGTGGATCGCGAGAACTTCAAGGGGCGCGCACACGCTGTACGCGTACGCGCCGGTGGCCGCACGTGATTTTTTTAATAAAAAACGTGCCCAGTGATTTCTGAGAGCTGTGGGACCCAATTTGCAACCAACTTTGGTGCCAAAATGCATTTAAAAGACTAAGGATTGAAGGGAATGAAGACTTAGCATCATTTACACACATTAGGATTAGTTTTAGTTAGTTTTAGAGAGAGAAGATCTCACTTCTCTCTAGAATTAGGATTAGGATTAGGTTTAGTTCTTAGATCTAGGTTTAGACTCATGCTTTCTTCTACTTCTGCTTCTTAATTCTTTGTTGTTGCAATCATCTTCTTCTATTCTTTTGTTGTAATTTCCTTTATGTTGCTTCTATATTTTGTTGTAGATCTACTCTTGTTCCTTCTCTTTTCTTTCAATTCAATTCAAATTGAGGTAATTTATAATAATTGTGCTTCTTTTAGTTGTTGTTATTAATTTTTTGCAATTAGTTGTTGTTAGATTTTACTCTTGTTGTTGATTTACTATGCTTTATTCTTTTGCCTTCCAAGTGTTTGTCAAAATGCTTGAGAAGATGTTTGATGCACGGAAACTTGTCTCTTAACAAAATTCCCTTCAGCAAGTATACCGAATTGTCGTCAAATAATAACTCACAAAAGAGTGAGGTCGAATCCTACAGAGATTAACGGATTAAGCAATCAATAGTTGATTAATTATCCTAGTCAGACAATCCAGATTGAAATGATAAGCAGTAGGAATTGTAAATTAACAGAAAAGAAAGGAAAAGTAATAAAGTGCAGAAAAGTAAAATGGCAAGAAAAGTAAATGTAAGAACTAAAAATAAAATGAACATTGGGATCGAGAGATATTGCAATCCTCCGAATCGAGTTCATTCTCATGTCTTCCTAAATCAATGCATTCATTGATCTCCTTGGCAATCTTAAGTGATTGGATCCCAATTCCTTGGCAATCCAATCTCTCTAAGCTTGAACAATTTTCCAATTCCTTAATTTAATTTGTCATGGGAAGAGATGAAGTTTGGTCACTGATTATACCACACACATTCATAGATCAAAGTATTGGTAGGATTAAATGTCACAATATCCATCCAACCCCAACCTAATCCAATGTGAGAGAGCATTTCTAGCATGATTTCCTCATTCCTCTTCCAAGGTTCAGAGAAAATCCAAATATGAGCAATTTCTCTTCCGAGACAATTACCCAATTGGATGAAGATCGAAAGCTCTCTAGTAAAATCAAGAGAAAAGAAAGAAGAAGAAGAATAAGAACTACAATTGAACCTTTGAATCACAATAAAGCTCTCTAACCCAATTAAAAGAGTTGATTGATCATTGCTCTACCAAAATAGAAAAGAAAGAAAGTGCAGAAAAGTAAAGATGAAGATTAAAACTAAAATTAAAACTTCAAAATTCATAAATGAAAAGTACAAAGAAAAGGAAGAGAAGGAAAAGTGTGTGAGGGGAGGGAGTCCGAAGACCCCAATACAAAATCCCCCCTCCAATCCCTAATGAATTGAATGTTAAAACTAAGGCCTTTATATAGGCTCTCCTAAATTACAAAATGAAATGAAACTAAAAGTAAATTACAATTAAGTGAAAATGCCTATTCTAGATGCTTTTTGTGACCTTGATTGGTTGACACTTGTGGGCTTGCTTCCTTGTGGTTGGGTGGTCCTTGAAAGAGAAGTGAATCAAGTTGAGGTCCAAGTGCTAATCGTTAGTGCTACCGTTAGCCACACTAACGCTACAAGTATAGCGTTAGTGTGGCTAACGTCATACTTGCTATCCAGTTAGTGTTTTTGGGCTTAAAAGATGCCTCTGGTTTGTGCTCCAATTTTATGCCCACTATAGAGTATTATAATTCCTATCCTTCATTTTGAGCCTAATCATATGTTGTACTATAAAGTATGGCCAATTAATCTTAATCCCATTCATCATAGCCCACATGACAATCAAATCTTCATCATTTACATTCTCATGCCCGGATATTCTAGGTTGCAATACATAGGTGACTAGATATAACAAAGTTCTATGTTCCGCACTTTTCTTTTTGAATGAAACCATTAAGAAAGGCACTCTTAACATCCATTTGATAAAGTTTGAAGTTATAAGAGGATGCAAAAGCAAGCAACATCCTAATAGCTTCTAATCTAGCTACGGGAGCATAAGTTTCCTCATAATCAATGCCTTCCTCTTGATTATAACCTTTAGCTACCAATCTAGCTTTGTTTCTAACAATTGTACCATTTTCATCGAGTTTATTTCTAAAAACCCATTTTGTTCCTACAATTGTTTGATTACTTGGTTTAGGCACCAATTCCCAAACGTCATTTCGTTTGAATTGGTTAAGCTCCTCTTGCATTGCCATAGCCCAATGTTCATCATCAATTGCGGACTCAATGGTAGATGGTTCAATTTGAGAAACAAAAGCACTATATGAAAATAAATTTCTAAAAGTGGATCGAGTTGTTACCCCTTTCGAAACATCACCAATGACGTTGTCTAGAGTGAGACTTCCCAAACCTTAGAAACGTTTGGGAGTTAATGGGATGGAGCCGTTTTGTTAAAACTAGCTGTTTTTTTATGTTTTTGAATCATTTGCATCGATGCATAACACATTTTGCATCGATGCAAATGTGTCTTTGAAGTTGAAATTTGAATTTTCCATCGATGCAACAAGTCGTCGCATGCTTTGCATCGATGCAAGATGAGTGTGCATCGATGCAAACCTTAAAGAATGGCTTAAGATCACTTCAAAAAACTTAGGATTGATCTCAAACTTGTTGGAGTCAATTCCTATGCTTTTGTACCTTTGAAAACAAGTTTTTAAACCATTTGGCTAGCATCGAATTGCAAGGTGTGCATCAAAACATTTTGTGAGTGTGTGTTGAGAGATTTAGCAATTGGTTCTTAACAAGAAGTTACCTAAGTCCTAAGACACTATACTTGTCTTCAAATGTTGTGGACTTGAGTTTCTTGTTGTTGTTGTGTTGCTTTCAACTCTTCATTCCTCAACGTTGAATGTTGGTTGATCTTTCAACATGCTTGTTCATTCAAGTTGTTTGTTGGTTTGTCTTTCATGTCATTTGTTGGTTTGTCATTCATCAAAACCTACGAATACAAACTTCGCATACAAGCAACATGATTTATATTATATATTATTGGAAAGCTCTGAATGTCAGATTTCTAATGCAACTAGAATCAACTCAATTGGACCTCTGTAACTCAAGTTATGCTCCTTTGAAGTGGACAAGGTCGCTGGCATAGTCGTTGGCGTTATTGGAAAAAGTGAGTGCCAATAATATCCGCGTTCAGGGGATTAATATTGCCAAGTTCTGGAGCTCAAACTTAATGTGCACTGATGAGCGGATAATTTATACGCTTTTTG
>NC_029789.2:108337843-108347976 GCF_000816755.2 Arachis ipaensis
GAATTAAGATCAAAGCACCAAGCTTTGGAGCCATTACCAGGGATTGTTCGAGCCTGGACATCACAATTTCGTGCACCATGCACCCCATACTATTATATATTGTTGGAAAGCCCTGGATGTCTACTTTCCAATACCTTTGGAAGCGCATTATTTGGAGCTCTATAGCTCGAGTTATATCTCTTGGAAGGTGAAGAGGTCAGCTGGCCTTACTACAGGTTGATACCATGTTCATCTTTGCACTTTTGGGGCAGGTTTTCTTCCTGAAATTTAGTGTCCACCATGTAGTGCCATATATGCTTGGAAAGCTCTGGATTCCTACTTTCTAATGCCACTGGAATCACCTCATTTGGAGCTTTGTGGCTTATCCTCTTTATAGATTGTCACCTTTGAAGCAGCACTTATTTTCTAGCATTTTTCTTTCTTTTTTGGAATTTGGCCTCGACTCTAGGTGTCATGTATCAAAGCGGATTTTTAAGATAGGCTTTCAATCAATACTCCCAAACCAGTTGGTCTAAGGTATTAGGTGTTGAAGCACCCCTTAGGATATACTTGCTCAAGCCTTTCTCTTTGACACAAATCCACCACAAGAATTTAACTAGGACAATAACTCTTTGAGTTCTTGTTTCTTTCTTTTTCTTCCTAGTAATTGATGCTCAGAGCCTTGGGCTTGTTCTTTGTTTTTCTTTTTCTTTTGTTTTCTTTTTGTTGCTGCTTCTTGGATCAATAGATGTTTGAGAAATTCCATAATACTTCTCTAAATTTTAATTCCTGTCTATGAGCTCCATGCAAGTTTTCACAAACATGCAACCTCAATACACAATCATACAATCAGAACCTCCACTCCTCTTAATCTTTTGCTTGCCCCAAGATTTATAAAATTCTTCAATATTTTCCTTTCAAAAGAATGATTTCTTTGTTGCAGTCTTAAAGATATTGGGTGCAAGTAAAATTCAAGATGATAATCATGATATCATAGCAACATGTTACAAATCAAATATCAAATTATGCTTATTCACAAGGAGTAATCACACATGCATAAATAGAAGACAATCATGCAATTTAAAGTGCTGAAAATAAGTAAGAGGAAAAAGGAACTTTACCACCTTGTAGTTCATCTTCATTGTTGTTGTCCTTTTCCTCCTATCTTCCCCTTCCCACACCAAACATAGAATGATTGCTTATCCTCAAGAAACAAGTAAAATAGTGGTGATGGGGTTTATGATGGATCATGAATGTCTTAGAATAAAGTGTGAGTATGCATGTTTTTCAGCAAGCAAGATTAAGGATCACAATAAAGGCACAAGAACTAAAAACAACAACATTGGGATGGCATTAATAAGTGGTGTTGGCATGGTACTTTACATGAAAGTTAAGTGGCAACACCAAACTTAGTGTGACACTGTCATTTTAGAATGATGCAAATATCTAGTGAAGATTGAAAATCATTTTGTTGCATGGCAATACCAAACTTAGAATGCAATCATATGTCAAATTATTGAAAGTAAACTAAGCAAGGAAAGAAAATGTTACCTACGGTTGGGTTGCCTCCCAACAAGTGCTCTTTTAATGTCATTAGCTTGACATGTTGTTCATGAATTTCTTCCTCTTCTTCCAGTTTGTTAAGAGGAATGATCTCAAGAGGAAAGAGGAGCCAGTTAATGCCCCTTGTTTTGAGTGCCTCTCTCCAGCAAGCCTTCTTCTGTTGTTAGCTTGAGTAAACTTGCTTGTTGGGGTAGGGGTGGGATGGATTTTGGTTGACCTTTTCTTCTTCATGGATATTGTCCTTCTTTTCTTGGTCACCATCCTCTTTTTAGTGCTTATGTTGATTGCCTTCACCACCTTGATTTCAGGACTTGGGTGTCGTATGATGGTTGGAGCATCCTCTTCATCAAGTGCTTCTTGAATTGGTGGTTCAATAAACTCACCCTTTATGCAACTCTCTATTTTATTGGAGTAGTGTGGACTCCCTTGATTGACTTCCTCCCTTTCTTCTACATGATGTTGCATTGAGTCTTTTGGGAGTGAGTTTGCATGTTCCTTTGTCACCCTTAGTAGCCTCTGTGGGTATGGAGCTTTGGGCTTATATACTCTCATAACCTCCTCCTTCTTGATAGAAATCTCACTTGGTATGGGTGCCTCCTTTTCTTGTTCTTCTGATTCCTCCCTTGGGTTTGCCATGGTACCACTGAGAGAATTATGGGTAGTGATTTGTTTTGATAGATATCCAACTTGTGCCTCAAGCTTCTTAAGGGCAGCCCCCCGGTTCTGCATAATGAATTTTACTTCCTCTTTGAAAGTCCTCATGTCCTTAGATTCTTCCAAGAAAATTGCCAATAGGTTCTCTATCCTTGATAGCTTATCCTCGAGGGGAGGGTGTGCAACTGGGTTGGAATTTGGAGGTTGAGGGTGGCTATTTTGTGAATGGAATTGGTTGTTTTGTGGTTGTATGTTCTGAGAGTGGTATGACTCTTGTGGGTAATGATATGGGTTTTATGGAATGTGAGAAGAATTTTGTATGTAATGCAATGAATTGTGTGAGTGGTGAGATGAATTATATGGATGTGAAAAGGAATTTTGTGTTGAGGCATATCCAAGTGCTGAAGGGTTTTGATGCGGAAAGCTAGGAGGTGAGGTTGAATAATTAAAGGATGATGGCTCTTGATGAATGGGGTGTGAATAAGTGAAATTTCTTTAGTTTTGATCTTCCCAGGCACAGCTTGAGTAGTGATCAAAGTCATCAAAATATGGACCATTTTGTGACCCTGGGAAGCACCCCGTTTCATGTTCTTGATATTCCCAACCACCATTATCATAATAGCATGAATTATTTTGTGGTGGTGAGAAGTATCCCAAGTAACTTGATTGACCAAAAGATGATCTATGCTCCATTTTTCTTTAAATTACTCTATATCAAACAACAATCACTGATAAACCACTATTTTATGATTTATCTTGTGCTCAATTGAGTGGTTTTTATCAACTCTTTACCGACTTATTCATACTATTTGCATGGTTTTACATTTGCCTTCCTAATTATGTGTTTTAATTGAAAACATGCTTCTTTGGCCTTAAGTTCCCTATGTTTAAATCCTCTCTTATTACCATTAGATGCCTTGATATGTGTGTTAAGTAATTTCAGAAATTACAGGGCAGGAATGGCTCAGAGGATGGAAAGGAAGCATGCAAAAGTGGAAGGAATACAAGAAGTTGGAGAAATTGCTAAGCTGTCCAGCCTGACCTCTTCGCACACAAACGGCTATAACTTTAGCTACAGAGGTCCAAATGATGCGGTTCCAGTTGCATTGGAAAGCTAACGTCCGGGGCTTTGATTTGATATATAATATGCCATAGTTGCCCTGACGCTAGATGATGCGAACGCGTGCTCCACGCGGACGCATCGCAGTGACGAAAATCAGCGTGGCAGATTTCTTCTCCAGCGATTTCTGGGCTGTTTTCGACCCAGTTTGCGGCCCAGAAAACATAGATTAGAGGATATAAAGTGGGGGAACCCATTCATTCATAATAATAAGCTTTCATATTCACAATTTTAGGATTTAGATGTAGTTTTTAGAGAGAGAGAGGTTAACCTCTCCTCTCTCTTAGGATTTAGGATTTTAGGATTTCTATTAGTTTAGTTCAACTCATCTTCAGTCACAGGTTCAATATTCCTTTTATTTTATATTTCTCTTTTACTTTCAGATGCTTTAATGCTTGTATTAGTTATGTTGCCTAATTGGCTTATGAACTCCATGTTAGAATTGATTTCTTTATTTAATATAATTTGAGGTATTTCAGAATTATGATTGCTTTCTTTTATTTATATAAATAATTTAGATTTTTCCCTTTTGGCTTTGGTTGAGTCATTGGAGACGCTTGAGTTATCAAACTCATGGTTGATTGAAAATTGGAATTCTTCCAGAATTAATTCGGATTCCAATAACTCTAACTTTTCCCAAGGAAAGACTAGGACTTGAGGAATCAGAATTAATTCATCCACTTAACTTACCTTCATAGTTAGAGGTTAACAAAGTGGGAGAAAAATCCAATTCTCATTACAATTGATAAGGATAACCAGGATAGGACTTCCATTTTTCATACCTTGCCAAGAGTCTATTTTATAGTTATTTATTTTATTCTTATTATCATTCAATATACTGCTTCCTTACTTTCAAAACTCCCAATTTACAAGACTCATAACCAATAATAAGAACATACCTCCCTGCAATTCCTTGAGAAGACGACCCGAGGTTTAAATACTCGGTTATCAATTTTAAAAAGGGGTTTGTTACTTGTGACAACCAAAACATTTGTAAGAAAGGTTGATTGCTTGGTTTAGTAACTATACTCGCAACGAGAATTTACTATAACTTCTAAACCATCAATCTTCAGTTCTTCAAAATGGCGCCGTTGTCGGGAAATTGCAAACGTGTGCCTTATTATTGGTTATGGTAAATATTTGTTTTTTGCTTGTTTATTTGTTTTTATTTTTATTTTTATTTTTATTTTTGCCTTTTCGTAAATTAAGAGGTTATTGGTTTTTATTTAGTTATTAAAAATTTTTCAAAAAATTTTTTTTTTGGTGTTCATCTTGATCTTCAAGTTGTTCTTCATGTTCATCTTGACCTTCAAGTTGTTCTTAGTTATTTTCTTCGTTTTGATCTAAAAATTTTTAAGTTTGTTGTCATTTTATTGTTTTTCTCTTTCCTTATTAAATTCAAAAATTCAAAATTTAAAAAACAAATTTCAAAATTCAAATTTAAAAATTTTCAAAATTCAATTTTAAAAATTTTTCAAATTTCAAATCTCAAAATTCAAAATTCAAATTTCAAAAATTTAAAATTCAAATTTCAAAATTCAAATTTCAAAACTTCAAATTTCAAATTTCAAAAATTTAATTTTCAAATTCAAAATTTAAATAACCTTTTAATTTAAAATTTGTTTTTATTTTCATTTTTAATTTTATTTACTATTATGAGTTCTCACCCCTCTCGCTTTGAGTTTGGTGCCAATGTTGTTGCAAGGAATGGAAATTATAACAGGGACATGCATCGAGGTTAAAACAATCAGAGATGGAAGGAGCCAAGAGGATCTGATCAACCCTTTAAGCAACAACACCTTCCAAGATACCATGGACAAAGACCATCCTACAATGCATGCCAAGACAATAGATATGATGGACCCCCTTATAGTTAACAGCAAGCTCCATCATATGCCAATGAACCACCTCCTCAAAATACTTAATGCAACCCTTCGCCAGTTGGACCAAGCAATAAATCAATTACCTTCCAAACGTTTGGACATTCAGGGAACCCCCATGGCTTCATGTGGGCAATCTAATGAAGAACGTAGCATGAAGGAGATACTAGAAACTCCAGTGGATAGTAAGGAGCATGACTTTGTACTGGAACAAGTGGAGAAAGCCGAAATTATCAAAGAAGAAGAATTGGTTGCAGACTTAGGAGATGCTGAACCTCCATGGGAAAGTCAGGTTATAGAACCTCCTTCCAAGGCAATTAAAATTAATGCTGAGGAGGGTGTACAACCTCCAAGGCATACCATGGTTGAAGACTTGGAAGAGGTTGATCAAGAGATGGAGATTAAAGAAGAAGAAGCACAGCCTCCCATGCCCTTGGTAAGCAATGAAGAAGAGATTGAATTGGAAGAAATCTACCAAGAGGAAGAGGTTGAAATTGAAGAAGCTTGCAAAGAGGTGGAAATTGTCAAAGAGCACAAAGGAGTGGAGCTTGGAATCACCTTGCCAAAGTTATTGGAGACCCCTCCCCCTAAGTTGCCATCATCCTTCACAACATTCAAGTGGGTAAAATTCATATCCCTTAGCTTTCTAATTCCACTTGAATATGGGCTACTGGAGACGGATGGTCAACTTAGAGCTCTTTGTGGCATTAAGAGTAAGAGGAAGATGGTCAGTGGTAAGAATTGTCCTGCCAGGTTCATTATGGTTGGAAGCTTTAAGTTAAAACGCAAGGGTTGGTGTAGAGCTCAACTGAATGGGTCCAGGAAGCTGTTTAGATGTCTCAGTGAGAATTCTAACTGTTCACCACCCAAGTGGAAAAATGATGATCAACAAGAAGATGGGTGCAAAAGCAAGATTTGGGACCTCGGAATCCAGTCTAGGAATCAACACTCTGGGGCCTTGTCACTTGCTTTAACTTACTTCAAGGCTTTCTACGCCTAGTTTGGGACCCCAGAGGCCATTGGAATCACAAACATTGGTGGAGATTCCTGGATGAGTTCAAGCATAAGCCACCATAACAAAGGACTCTCCAAATGTCCAACTTAAGGACTTTAACGAAAAGTGCTAAGTGGGAGACAACCCACCATGGTATGATCGTTCCTTTTTCATTTTTATTCAGTTTTATTTGTTTTCGAGTTTTATTTTATTTTATTGTATTGAACCTGGAGTTTTGCATAACATTCATATTAGCATTGCATTCTGCATTTTTCAGCTTTAAAAAAAAAAACACGCATGCGACGCGGCAGCGTCGCTGACGCGTCCGCGTCACATGTGCATTGTGAAGAAAAGAAATCGAACAGAGAGTCACGTGGTAGCATGGCTGGAGGCGTCCCTTTAGCACAAATCATCCCACGCGACCGCGTCACTGACGCATCCGCGTCACATGGGGAACCTGCCTCCCACGCGTCCACATCACTCACGCGGCCGCGTGACCTGGAAATCGACGTAAGAAAGGGTGCACGACTGAAAGTTGTGCTAGAGTGGTGCTGGACTAGTGCTGAACGCACAATTCTTACCACGCGGACGCATGGCTCACGCATTCGCATCATACCCCCATAATGGCCACTCACGCGATCGCGTCGATCACGCGACCGCGTCACCCTGGATTTTGGCAATACTAAGTTTCGAAAAGAGAGTTGTGCGAGCGCGAGGCTGCCCTTGCGCCAGTAACATAAACTGTGTCACGCGACCGCGTGACCAACGCGACCGCGTCAATCTGTATAAGTGCAAGTCACGCGATCGCGTGCCCCACGCGTCTGCGTCGCTTGGGCCGCACAACTTAACCTAATCAGCCAAAAATCTTATCTTTTCTTCCCCAATCCTAATTTTTCCTCCCTCCTTTCTTACTTACCTCTTCCCTTCTTTCCTTTCCTATTCTTATTATCTTTTATTTTATTTTACTTAATTTATTTGCATATTTCATTCATTGCATTTTAATTTTGTGCATATTTTTATTTTCTTTTCTAAATTCATTATTTTTCCTTTGGTGTTAAAATTTTCTTATTTAACTGTTGCATCTTCTCTTGAATTATTTTGGGTGCTTCGTGACTTGCTTTATTCTGGTTAGGTAATATTATTTAAATCAATGCCAATCTTTTATACCTGTATTACTTTTGCATTGACATGAATTTATATTATCTCTCTTTACCCACTCTCTTCGCCATTGTTGCATATTTTGCACCACTAGTATGCCATGTGCTTCTATTGTTTTCTCACGTACATGTTGAAGCTTCCATGTAAATGAGACCCTTATCATTTGGCATTAACCAACCCATATTTCATTTATTTTCTTATCTTTATTTCTGGGTTACTTTTCTTCCCTTTTTTTTCTTTCAGGATGGCCACCCGGAAGGAAACTGGAAGACGTTTACATGGGGAGACAACCAAGTCCATCTGCACAATCCTTGGAGAAGAGCATCAGTTGAAGCAACCCGTCCACTAACACATCTTAGCATGCACCGAGGACGGTGCAATATTTAAGTGTGGGGAGGTCGATACCGATCTCCATGGGTTAGTTATTTTCTTCTCAACACCAATATTTTATTTTATTTAGTACATTGTTGCATTTGCATGTTTCATTGCATGATTGTTTGATTTTATGTATTTAGCCACTACTTGGTTAAAATAATAAGTTTCTTTTTAAGATCCTATAAAAAAAAATTTCACTCATTTAAAATCAAAATTTTTGTGTTAAACTTGTTTGAAGTTGTATTTGGAACATGGTTTTTGAGCCAAAGAACACACAACCTGTGAGATTTTGAGCCTATTTATATGGTTACATTATTTAACCATAAATTTTTATTCTTGTGTGTTTTCTTCTCTATGATTGCGATCTTTGTTTTGTTCCATTCTATATGTCCACTATTTAGTGTATTTACATGCTTGCATATGATTGAGGCCATTACTTGTTTTAGCTCACTTCTCCCAAATAAGCCTACCCTTTTATGTCACCCTTGTTAGCCACTTTGAACTTTTTAACCCCCTTCTATTTCATAACCACATTACTAGCCTTAAGTAGAAAAACAAAATAAAAATCCCAAGTTGAATCCTTGGTTAGCTTAAGATAGATATTGTGTATAATTTAAGTGTAGGAAATTTTATGGGAACATGGGATGATATGAAAAAGTAGGGAATTAAATTGAATAAGTTATTTGAAAATTTGGGAAGCATGCTCATGTGAAATCAAAATAATTAAATTACCATGTGCATTGAAAAAAATATTAAGTAATTAAATAAGGGGATAATAATAAAAAAAAGAGAGAAGAAAAGAAAAGAGAAGAAAAATAATATTACCCCAAATGCAAAATAAAAAGAATCAATGCACATGGGACAAAATTCAAAAATAAGTTTGATACTTGAGCATGTAATACAAAAGTGAGAAAAATTTGGGTAGCTAGGTAAAGTATTTTAAAATTGTATAAAGTATGTATATGTTAGGTGAGATCTTAGACTAATCAAGGATTCACTTTATAAAGCTCACTTGGCCATACATATATCCTTACCTTTACCTCAGCCCCATTACAACCCTAAAAAGACCTCATGATTTTTGCATTATTACATTAAATATTTGTTGATTGGTTAGATGAAGAACAAGGTTTAGAAAGCATGATTAGAGAAGAATAGAGTGATTAACCCTAGACACTTGAGAGATTAGAGTGATATATGATGTGTGGAAAACGATCCAACACGAAACTAACCGGCAAGTGCACCGGGTCGCATCAAGTAATAAAATTCACGGGAGTGAGGTCGATCCCACAGGGATTGAAGGATTGAGCAATTTTAGTTTAGTGGATGACTTAGTCTAGCAAATTAAGAGTTGATTTGAGTGGTTTGTATTTGACAGAAGCTAAATTGCATGAAATTAAAAAGGGAGAGGGACAATTGACAAGAAATTAAAGAGGGCAGAAATAAAAGTGCTGAATCTTAAGGAACAAGAAATTAAATTGCAGAAACTTAGATTGCAAGAAATGTAAATTGCAGAATCTTAAGATGCAAGAAATTTAAATAACTTGAATCATAAAGGGAATTGGGATTTGGATTTGCCTGAATTAAACAAGAGAAAGTAAAATTTAACAAACAGAAATGTAACAGATGGACTCAATTAAAGCAGATCTTGCATGAAAATGAAAATAAGCTTGGTGTAGCAACGAAACAAGAAAATTGAAATTGAAAGCTGTAGATCTCAGGACTCAAGAGACTAGATAGCCAAGTCTAGATCTCACTGCCTTCCTAGATCCAGCAAGAACAATTGCAAAAGAAATGAAGAAAAGTAAATTGCAGAAGGAGTAGAAGAAGAAGCAATTAACAGAAGTGGAAATTCAATTATGCAGAAAAGTAAACAAGATCTCAAGGTGAGATTGAAACAGAAGTTCTTCAATTCTTCACCCAAGATTCAAAGCAAGAAAAGTAAAGAGTGCTGAGCAAGAACAAGGAAGAAGAGAGATCAATTCTCCTTCCTAATTCTCTTGAATTCTAAAAAAAACAACAACTAAAATGTAAAGGTGAGCTCTCTCTCTAAGTGTTCTAAGAATTCTAAAAGAAAAGCTCCCGGAAAACTTAAATCCTAAGCTATTTATACACTTTCATCAAATGGTCTTCAAGCCTTAAATTGGGCCTTTGCTCTTGATGGAATTGGGTTGATAAAAGCCTCTGTTGATTGCACTTGGAGTTGGAGAGAAACTCATTGTGAATCGGGACATAAAGCACAAAAGCTTGAGTCAAAGTTTGAGGTAAACTTTGGCTCAAGCTTTTTATACCAGCCACCCCTTTTGCTGCTATCCACGTTTGAGCTAAAGTTTAAGGTCAAACTTTAAGCCAAACGTGGATCACCTTGTATGCATGTGTGGCGCCAACGTTTGCCAAAAAGCTTGAGGCAAAC
>NC_029789.2:108348222-108348575 GCF_000816755.2 Arachis ipaensis
GTGAAACTAGGCTAAGATGACTTGTCATCACAACACCAAACTTAAAGCTTGCTTGTCCCCAAGCAAGATAGGAATTATTGATAAGAAAGAATGAAAAGGAAGAGGATGTTTATGCTAGCAGAGTATTATTGGTAGCTCATGGGGTTTCATGTAGATGTGTAAACACTCACTTCTTATTGATATTTAGGCCTAGAAAGTATCCTCCAAGCATCAAGTAACACACTGCTATGACCTCTCACTTATTACTTTGTCCTTGGTCACTGTTTCCCCTTTTTTTTTTATAAGCTTTAGTTTAGTGTCATGTGTAACAAGCTCTTTTCTTCATTCATGCTTGACACATTATTCACTATAGA
>NC_029789.2:108348711-108350232 GCF_000816755.2 Arachis ipaensis
AGATCCTAGTACAAAAACACCACAGGCATATATTCTAAGGTTCAAGCTATTGGTGTCTAGCTTTATTTTCTTTCTTCTTTTTGTCCTGCTGCCACCTTTGGCTTTTTCTTTTCTCTTTTTGTTCTTCTTTTTAGCCAAGGACTTTTATCTTGTTGAGATTCATAGACAGTAAGCCATTTTCTACTTAAAAGGAGACAGTCTAGTCCTTTTATTCCCTAAAAGTGAGCTATCATACAATCACACATACATACCACCACTCACTATTATTGTACTTCCCGCTAACAAAGAACTATCTTACTTCACATTCCAAACATTTCTTTTATTGAATTACAGATGCAGCGGACAAAGCTTGCATTTAGTTAAGTGAAAGTAAACACACAAGCACACACTTAGACTAGCTTATTTATTGCAAAAAAAATGATTCTACTTGTACTAGATGAACACTTTAGCAAGACATAAATCAAAGCATTTCTCAACAGCAAGAGTTAAGTATAGATACAACCTATTGGTTTGCAGTTCTTTTGTCCTTCCTTCTGTTGTGCCCCTTTTGAGTTATGATGCATAATGTCTTCAAATGGTGGTTAGTTCCCTGCACAATTCTCACAAGTTGCTTGCTTCTCAAGCCCTTAGGTGACTGGTTAGTATGCATGAATTGAGTGTGGCTTTCGGATTTAATTTGGTGTGGGAACACCAAACTTAATTCCTTGCCACTGTCTCTAATGCAACAGGTTATCCACTTATGAATTCTTTTGGCCTTGCTAAAGGTTATGGAACCAAAACTAAAAAGCAATTAAATGGTTAAATAATTTGTTTAATTGCTTTGAGCTAGCATTATGCAGGAGGTGAGAGTATGCTTTTAAATGAGATTTTGGTGGAACACCAAACTTAGAATCCTTCATTCTCCCTTAAATTGTTTTGGTGTGAAACACCAAACTTAGCTCCTTGCAATACATACTTAATTATTCAACATTTTTATTGAAAAAGCTATGAAAAGAAAACTACCTCAGGTTGGGTTGCCTCCCAACAAGCGCTCTTTTAATGTCACTAGCTTGACATCTTGTTCTTTGATCATGGAGGTTGAAAATCATAGTGCCTCAGCTTTTCATTGTCAGTCCTTCATAGAAATTTTGGAGTTTATCCCATTCATTAAACATCTCAGGAGGGCACTTCCTGATTAGAGCTTTGTATCGTTCCCATGCCTCATACAAGGGTTCAGCATCCATTTGTGTGAATGTTTGTACTTCAGTCTTCAATCTAATAACTCTTTGAGGTGGGTAAAACTTGGCAAGGAACTTGGTTACTAGATCATCCCAGTTTTTTATGCTGTCTCTTGGGAAGGATTCCAACCATTGAGTGGCTTTGTCTTTGAGGGAAAATGGAAATAGCAGCAATTTGTAACTGTCAGGATGCACACCTGGTGCGCAGAAATTGTGATTACACTTTAATTATGTAAAATTCATCGCTCTTTCTTTCCCTGGTAATGGCGCCAAAAATATGATGCCAATACCATGGTTCACAACT
>NC_029789.2:108350273-108353200 GCF_000816755.2 Arachis ipaensis
TATCCTCTCAGTGAAAATGGTCAACGCACCCTGTCACGGCACTGCTATTCATCTGTCAGTTCTCGATCATGCTGGAATAGGATTTACTATCCTTTTGCGTCTGTCACTACGCCCGACAATCACGAGTTTGAAGCTCGTCACAGTCATTCAATCATTGAATCCTACTCGGAATACCACAGACAAGGTTTAGACTTTTCGGATTCTCTTGAATGCCGCCATCATTCTAGCTTACACCACGAAGATTCTGATTAAGAGATCTAAGAGATACTCATTCAGTCGAAGGTAGAACGGAAGTGGTTGTCAGGCACGCGTTCATAGGGAATGATGATGATTGTCACGTTCATCACATTCAGGTTGAAGAGCGAATGAATATCTTAGAAGCAAAATAAGATGAATTGAATAGAAAACAGTAGTACTTTGCATTAATCTTTGAGGAACAGCAGAGCTCCATACCTTAATCTATGGAGTGTAGAAACTCTACCGTTGAAAATACATAAGTGATAATGGAGTTCATTGGTCTCGGCCCCAGAGAGGAACCGGAGTAACCAAGACTACTATGATCTGAAGATAAAACTCAGGATATCCAATACAATAGTGAAATGTCCTATTTATAATAAACTAGCTACTAGGGTTTACAGAAGTAAGTAATTGATGCATAAATCCACTTCCGGGGCCCACTTGGTGTGTGCTTGGGCTGAGCTTTGAGTGTTTCACGTGTAGAGGTCCTTCTTGGAGTTGAACGCCAGTATTTGTGCCAGTTTGGGCGTTCAACTCTGGTTTGGATCCTTTTCTGGCGCTGGACGCCAGAATTGGGCAGAGAACTGGCGTTGAACGCCAGTTTATGTCATCTATTCTTGGCCAAAGTATGGACTATTATATATTTCTGGAAATCCCTGAATGTCTACTTTCCAACGCAATTAGAAGCGCGCCATTTCGAGTTCTGTAGCTCCAGAAAATTCACTTTGAGTGCAAGGAGGTCAGAATCCAACAGCATCAGCAGTCCTTCTTCAACCTCTGAATCTGATTTTTGCTCAAGTCCCTCAATTTCAGCAAAAAAATACCTGAAATCACAAAAAAACACACAAACTCATAGTAAAGTCCAGAAATGTGAATTTAACATAAAAACTAATGAAAACATCCCTGAAAGTAACTAGATCCTACTAAAAACATACTAAAAACAATGCCAAAAAGTGTATAAATTATCCGCTCATCACAACACCAAACTTAAATTGTTGCTTGTCCCCAAGCAACTGAAAATCAAGTAGGATAAAAAGAAGAGAATATACTATAAATTCCAAACTATCAATGAAACAGAGCTCCAATCAAATGAGCGGGACTTATAGCTTTTTGCCTCTTGAATAGTTTTGGCATCTCACTTTATCCATTGAGGTTCAGAATGATTGGCATCTATAGGAACTCAGAGTTTAGATAGTGTTATTGATTCTCCTAGTTCAGTACGATGATTCTTGAACACAGCTTCTTTATGAGTCTTGGCCGTGGCCCTAAGCACTTTGTTTTCCAGTATTACCACCGGATACATAAATGCCACAAACACATAATTAGGTGAACCTTTTCAGATTGTGACTCAGCTTTGATAAAGTCCCCAATTAGAGGTGTCCAGGGTTCTTAAGCACACTCTTTTTTTGCTTTGGACCTTGACTTTAACCGATCAGTCTCAAGTTTTCCATTAATATAATTAAGCTAAGTTCAAGGATAAATTCGAAACTCATGTACTTCTTGTTCTTTTGAATTAAAACAGTTTTTATTTTAAGAGAGGTGATGGATTCATAGGACATTCATAACTTTAAGACAAAGTTACTAACTACTAATGATCATGTAATGAAGACACAAACACAGATAAGCACACAACATAGAAAACGAAAAACAGAAGAAATAAGAGCAAGGAATGAATCCACCTTAGTGATGGTGGCGTTTCCTTCTTGAGGAACCAATGATGTCCTTGAGCTCTTCTATGTCTCTTCCTTGTCTTTGTTGCTCCTCCCTCATTGCTTTTTGATCTTTTCTTATTTCATGGAGCATGATGGAGAGCTCTTGATGTTCCACCTTTAATTGTCCCATGTTGGCAATTAATTCTCCTAGGGAGGTGTTGATTTGCTCCCAATAGTTTTGTGGAGGAAATTGCATTTGAGGCATCTCCGGGATCTCATGGTGATGAGCTTCATACGCCTCTTGAGCTCCATGAATGGGCTCTCTTGCTTGCTCCATCTTTTTCTTAGTGATGGGCTTGTCCTCTTTAATAAGGATATCTCCCTCTATGTCAATCCCAGCTGAATTGCATAGGTGGCAAATGAGGTGAGGAAAGGCTAACCTTGCCATAGTGGAAGACTTGTCAGCCACCTTGTAGAGTTCTTGAGGTATAATCTCATGAACTTCCACCTCTTCTCCAATCATGATGCTATGGATCATTGGTGCACGAATTATGAATCACACTTTTCACAACTCGTACCACTGACCAGCAAGTGCACTGGGTCGTCCAAGTAATACCTCACGTGAGTAAGGGTCGAATCCCACAAAGATTGTTGGTTTGAAGCAATCTATGGTTATCTTGTAAATCTTAGTCAGGAAGTCAATTATGTTTATCAGTTGAATTGCGAATAAACAAGAGAGCATGGATTAAAGGTTACTTGTTATGCAGTAATGGAGAATATGTTGGAGTTTTGGAGATGCTTTGTCTTCTGAATCTCTGCTTTCCTCTGTCTTCTTGTTCACGCACGCACGTCCTCCTCTGGCAAGCTGTGTGTTGGGGCATCACCGTTGTCAATGGTTACATCCCCTCCTCTTGTGAAAATGGTCCAAGTGCTCTGTCACAGCCGCCTATTTTATTATCTATATATATTTTTTTTCTGCAAGCTTTGTTCTTTGCTGCTTTTTCTTGCTTCAAGAATCATTTTTATGATTTTTCAGAT
>NC_029789.2:108353471-108354605 GCF_000816755.2 Arachis ipaensis
GATAAAATTAAAATAGACACTAATTACTACTAATGATCATGTAATGAAGACACAAACATAGATAAGCACTTAACATAGAGAAAACGAAAAACAGAGAAAGTAAGAGCAAGGAACGAGTCCACCTTAGTGATGATGGCATTTCCTTCTTGAGGAACCAATGATGTTCTTGAGCTCTTTTATGTCTCTTCCTTGCTTTTGTGGCTTGATTCCTAGTGATTTTTGGTATTTCTATCCTCAGTTGCTTCCAATAATTATGTGGATGGAAGTGCATCCCCTGAGGTATCTCAGGGATCTCTTGATTTGCAGCCACATGTTCTACCACTGAGCTATAGATCCTTCACATAATTGTTTTACCACACCAAACTTAGAATGTTGCTCGCCCTCGAGCAAAAGAAGAAGAAATAGATGAAGAAGAAGATGAGGAAAAAAAACTAGGATTATGAGGAGGGAAGGTGGGGATCCTGTGGGGTCCACAGATCCTGAGGTGTCAAGGCATTTACATCCCTGCACAAATTTAGGCATGTAAAATGCCCTTGCACACAACTCTGGGTGTTCACCGCCAGGTTGGTGCCCATTTTGGGCGTTCAACGCCCATTTACTAGCCATTTCTGGCGTTGAACGCCAGAACCATGCTTGTTCTGGGCGTTCAGCGCCAGGATGTTGCCCATTTTGGTGGTAGAAGGTACTTAAGAACAACATGGTCAGTATAAACAACAACCTTTGAGCAGATTAAATAGGATATAAACTTATCAAATGCATAAACTACAACTAGTAGTTCTTTCTCTGTAGTGGTGTAATTCTTTTGCACATCATTTAGCACACGACTGGCATAGTAAATAACGTGCATAAGCTTATCTTGGCTCTGCCCCCAAGACAACCTCTATAGTATTGTCACTGGCATCACACATTAGCTCAAATGGTAACGTCTAGTCTGGTGCAGAAATGACTGGTGCTGTGACCAGCTTAGCTTTCAGCGTTTTAAACGCCTACAGGCACTCTGTGTCAAACACAAATGGCGTGTCAGCAGCTAGCAGATTGCTTAGAGGTTTTGCGATTTTTGAAAAAACCTTTATAAACCTCCTATAGAATCCTGCATGTCCTAGAAAGCTTCTGATTGCCTTAACATTGGCAGGT
>NC_029789.2:108355945-108356912 GCF_000816755.2 Arachis ipaensis
TAGTTGCTGTAGATTTACTGCCTACAGAAGTGGTTGAAGAAGCCTTTTTAGAGGGGTTGTTATCAGCATTTGTGTGTGTCTGATCCCTCACTGGCAATTGAGTACCAGAGTTAGAAACTGCAGTGACGTTAGATGCCAACTCCTTGTCTGTTTCTGGCGTCTGAACGCTAGAATTGTGCCTATTTTGGGCGTTCAGCGCCAGATCCTGCCCATTTCTGGCGTTGAACGCCAATCCTGCCTTGTTTCTGGCGTTGAACGCCAGTTTTGGGCATGGTCTGGGTGTTCAGCGCCAGCCTTCCACCAATTTTCTGGCGTTTTAGCGCCAGAATTATTTCTCCCTGGGCTCTTACTGTCCTCAGGTGAATCTTGGGTGGTTTGCTCATTTCTTGGCTTTTTGCTGCCTTGAGGTGGGGTATTTAATGTTTTCCCACTTCTTAATTGAACTGCTTGGCATTCTTCTGTTATTTGTCTTGATAGTTGTTGCTTTGTTTGCCTAAACTGTTCTTCCATATGTATATTGGCCATTCTTGTCTCTTGTAGCCTATCTTTAAATTCGGCTAGCTGCCTTGTTAGAAAGTCCAATTGCTGATTGAATTCAGCAGCTTGTTTTACAGGACTGAGTTCAGCAGTTACTGTTTTAACCTCTTCTTTCATGGAAGGGTCACTGCTTAGATACAGATGCTGATTCCTGGCAACTGTATCAATGAGCTCTTGAGCCTCTTCAATTGTCTTTCTCATGTGGATAGATCCACCAGCTGAGTAATCTAAAGATATCTGAGCTCCTTCTGTAAGCCCATAGTAGAAGATGTCTAACTGAACCCACTCTGAAAACATTTCAGAGGGGCATTTTCGTAGCATCTCTCTATATCTCTCCCAGGCATCATAAAGAGATTCATTATCTCCTTGTTTAAAGCCTTGGATGTCCAGCCTTAGCTGTGTCATCCGTTTTGGGGGAAAGTATTGATTC
>NC_029789.2:108356954-108363621 GCF_000816755.2 Arachis ipaensis
CATGTACTGTGTCAGCAATTTGTAAAAACTGTGCCAGAAACTCTGTAGGTTCTTCCTGTGGAAGACCGGAATACTGGCAACTTTGCTGCACCATGATAATGAGCTGAGGATTCAACTCAAAGCTACTGACTCCAATGGAAGGTATGCAAATGCTACTCCCATATGAAGCAGTAGAGGGGTTAGAATATGACCCCAAAGTCCTCCGGGACTGTTCATTTCCACTTAGATCCATGATGGAGAAAGGGAGATGATGTAAAAAAAAATTCTTTTTATTTATTTATTTATTTATTTATTTCAAAAATGAAATAAATTAAAATAAAATAAATAAAAATGGTTGAAAATTTTCGAAAAAATGAGGAGAGAGAAAGTGGTTAGGATGTTTTGAAAAGGATATGATGATTTTTGAAAAAGGTTTTTAAGTTTTGAAATAAAAATCTGAATTTTAAAGGCAAATTTCAAAAATTTGCTTTAAAATAGAGAGAAAAAATATTTTTGAATTTAAAGAGGAGATAGAAAAACAATAAGATAACATAAGATTTAAAATTTTTAGATCTAATGCTCCTTGTTTTCGAAAATTTTTGGAGGAAAAACACCAAGGAACACCAAACTTAAAAATTTTAAGATCAAGACACAAGGAAAACTCAAGAACACTTTGAAGATTCACAAGAACACAAGAGCATGAAGAAAGAACACCAAACTTAAAATTTTTAGAAAACCAAACTAAAATTTTCGAAAACCAAAGGGAAATCAACAAGAAAACACCAAATACCCTCCTTTTGCGTTTGTCACTACGCCCAGCACTCGCAAGTTTGAAGCTCGTCACAGTCATTCAATCCCTGAATCCTACTCGGAATACCACAGACAAGGTTTAGACTTTCCGGATTCTCATGAATGCCGCCATCAATCTAGCTTATACCACGGAGATTCTGATTAAGGAATCTAAGAGATATTAATTCAATCTGATGTAGAACGGAGGCGGTTGTCAGGCACACATTCGTGGGGGAATGATGATGATTGTCACATTCATCACATTCATGTTGAAGTGCGAATGAATATCTTAGATAGGAACACGCATGTTTGAATAGAAAACAGGAATACTTGCATTAATTCATCGAGACACAGCAGAGCTCCTCACCCCCAACAATGGAGTTTAGAGACTCATGCCGTCAAAGAGTACAAAGTTTAGATCTAAAATGTCATGAGGTCCAAGATAAGTCTCTAAAAGTTGTTTAAATACTAAACTAGTAGCCTAGGTTTACAGCAATTGAGTAAACTATAACAGATGGTATAGAGATCCACTTCTGGGGCCCACTTGGTGTGTGCTGGGGCTGAGACTTAAGCAATTCACATGCATAAGGCCATTTTGGGCGTTCAATGCCAGGTTTGGATCCATTTCTGGCGTTGAACTCCAACTTTTAATCCTTTTCTGGCGCTGGACGCCAGAATTGGGCAGAGAACTGGCGTTGAACACCAGTTTACGTCGTCTATCCTTGAGCAAAGTATGGACTATTATATATTACTGGAAAGTCCTGGATGTCTACTTTCCAACGCAATTGGAAGCACGCCATTTCGAGTTCTGTAGCTCCAGAAAATCCACTTTGAGTGCAGGGAGGTCAGAATCCAATAGCATCAGCAGTCCTTTTTCAGCATGAATCAGATTTTTGCTCAGCTTCCTCAATTTCAGCCAGAAAAATACCTGAAATTACAGAAAAACACACAACTCATAGTAAAGTCCAGAAATATAAATTTCTCCTAAAAACTAATGGAAATAAACTAAAAACTAACTAAAACATACTAAAAACTATATGAAATTAACCCCAAAAAGCGTATAAAATATCCGCTCATCAATCATGATGGCCCGGTCTATAGTAACTTCAGACCGGTTGCTAGTGGGGATGATTGAGCATTGAATGAACTCCAACCATCCTCTAGCTACAGGCTTGAGGTCCAATCTTCTTAGTTGAACCGGCTTGCCTTTGGAGTCAATCTTCCATTGAGCTCCTTCTACACATATGTCCATAAGGACTTGGTCCAACCTTTGATCAAAGTTGACTCTCCTTGTGTAGGGGTGTGCGTTCTCTTCCATGTTTGGCAAGTTGAATGCTAACCTCACATTTTCCGGACTAAAATCCAAGTATTTCCCCCGAACCATTGTAACATAGTTCTTTGGATCCGGGTTCTTACTTTGATCATGGTTTTTGGTGATCCATGCATTAGCATAGAACTCTTGAATCATTAGGATGCCGACTTGTTGGATGGGATTTGTTAGAACTTCCCAACCTCTTCTTTGAATTTCATGTCGGATCTCCGGATACTCATTTCTTTTGAGTTTGAAAGGGACCTCAGGGATCACCTTCTTCTTGGCCGCAACATCATAGAAGTGGTCTTGATGGGCTTTGGAGATGAATCTTTCCATCTCCCATGACTCGGATGTGGAAGCTTTTGTCTTCCCTTTCCCCTTTCTAGAGGATTCTCCGGTCTTAGGTGCCATCAATGGTAATGGAAAAACAAAAAGCTTATGCTTTTACCACACCAAACTTAGAATTTTGCTCGCCCTCGAGCAAGAGAAGAAAGAATAGATGAAGAAGAAGAAGAAATAGAGGAGAGGGAAAAGGTGATGTGGTTCGGCCAAGAAGGGTATAGAGGGGTTGTGTTGTGTGAATTTGAAGAAGAATGGAGGGCTTTATATAGGGAAGGGAGGGGGGTTAAGGTTCGGCCATTTAGGGTGGGTTTGGGTGGGAAATTGGTTTTGAATTTTGAAAGTAGGTGGGGTTTATGAGGTAGGTTTATGGGGAAGAGTGGATGGATGTGAGTGGTGAAGAGGTGATGGGGAAGAGAGATTGAGGTGATTGGTGAAGAGTTTTGGGGAAGAGTGTTTATGGGATTATGTGAAAGAGGGGTGAGAAGAAGTGAGTGGAGGTAGGTGGAGATCCTGTGGGGTCCACAGATCCTGAGATGATCCTGTGAGGTCCACAGATCCTGAGATGATCCTGTGGGGTCCACAGATCCGGAGGTGTCAAGGATTTACATCCCTGCACTCATTAGGCATGTAAAATGCCCTTGCACACAACTCTAGGCGTTCAGCGCCAGGTTGGTGCCCATTTTGGGCGTTCAACGCCCATTTGTTGCCATTTCTGGCATTGAACGCTAGAACCATGCTTGTTCTGAGCGTTCAGCGCCAGGATGCTGCCCATTTTGGGCGTTCAGCGCCAGAACCATGCTCTGTTCTGGCGTTGAACGCCAGGCAGATGCTCCTCCAGGGTGTGATTTTTCTTCTGCTGTTTTTGATTCCGTTTTCAATTTTTATATTTATTTTGTGACTCCACATGATCATGAACCTATAAAGACATATAACCAAGAAAAATATAGTTAGATAAAAATTGGGTTGCCTCCCAACAAGCGCTTCTTTAATGTCAATAGCTTGACAGTGGGCTCTCATGGAGCCTCACAGATGTTCAGAGCATTGTTGAAACTCCCCAACACCAAACTTAGAGTTTGGATATGGGAGTTCAACACCAAATTTAGAGTTTGGTTGTGTCCTCCCAACACCAAACTTAGAGTTTGACTGTGGGGGCTTTGTTTGACTCTGCTTGGAGAGAAGCTTCTTCTGCTTCCTCTCCATGGATGCAGAGAGAGATCCTTGAGTTGTAAACACAAGGTTGTCCTCATTTAATTGAAGGATCAATTCTCCTCTGTCCACATCAATCACAGCTCTTGCTGTGGCCAGGAAAGGTCTTCCTAGGATGATGGATTCATCCTCTTCCTTTCCAGTATCCAAGACTATGAAATCAGCAGGGATGTAAAGGCCTTCAACCTTTACTAACACGTCCTCTACTTGTCCATAAGCCTGTTTTCTTGAATTGTCTGCCATCTCTAATGAGATTTTAGCAGCTTGCACCCTATAGATTCCCAGTTTCTCTATTACAGAGAGGGGCATGAGGTTTATACCTGAACCAAGGTCACACAGAGCCTTAAAGATCATGGTGCTTATGGTACAAGGTATTATGAACTTTCCAGGATCCTGTCTCTTCTGAGGTAATGTCAGTTGATCCAGATCACTTAGTTCATTGATGAACAAGGGAGGTTCAACTTCCCAAGTATCAATGTCAAATAATTTGGCATTTAGCTTCATGATTGCACCAAGAAACTTGGCAGTTTGCTCTTCAGTAACATCCTCATTCTCTTCAGAAGAGGAATACTCATCAGAGCTCATGAATGGTATAAGGAGGTTTAATGGGATCTCTATAGTCTCTAGATGAGCCTCAGAGTCCTTTGGTTCCTCAGAGGGAAGCTCCTTATTGATCACTGGACGTCCCAGGAGGTCTTCCTCCTTGGGATTCATGTCTTCCTCTTCCTCTTTGGGTTTGGCCATTTTGCTTATGTCAATGGCCTTGCACTCTCCTTTTGGATTTTCTTCTGTATTGCTTGGGAGAGTACTGGGAGGGATTTCAGTGATCTTTTTACTCAGCTGGCCCACTTGTGCTTCCAAATTTCTAATGGAAGACCTTGTTTCATTCATGAAACTTACAGTGGCCTTAGATAGATCAGATACTAAGTTTGCTAAATTAGAAGTATTTTGTTCAGAGTTCTCTGTCTGTTGCTGAGTGGATGATGGAAAAGGTTTATTATTGTTAAACCTGTTTCTTCCACCATTATTAAAGCCTTGTTGAGGCTTTTGATCCTTCCATGAGAGATTTGGATGATTTCTCCATGATGGATTATAGGTGTTTCCATAAGGTTCACCTAAGTAATTCACCTCTGCTATTGTAGGGTTTTCAGGATCATAAGCTTCTTCTTCATAAGAAACCTCCTGAGTACTGTTGGGTGCAGCTTGCACTCCATTCAGACTCTGAGAAATCATATTGACTTGCTGAGTCAATATTTTGTTCTGAGCCAATATGACATTCAGAGTATCAACTTCAAGAACTCCCTTCTTCATAGGCGTCCCATTACTCACAGGATTCCTCTCAGAAGTGTACATGAACTGGTTATTAGCAACCATGTCAATGAGTTCTTGAACTTCTGCAGGCGTTTTCTTCAGGTGAATGGATCCACCTGCAGAAGTATCCAATGACATCTTTGATAACTCAGATAAACCATCATAGAATATATCCAGGATGGTCCATTCTGAAAGCATGTCAGAAGGATACTTTTTGGTCAGTCCTTTGTATCTCTCCCAAGCTTCATAGAGGGATTCACCTTCTTTCTGTCTGAATGTTTGAACATCCACTCTAAGCTTGCTCAGCTTTTGAGGAGGAAAGAACTTGGCTAAGAAAGCCTTGACCAGCTTATCCCAAGAGTTCAGGCTATTCTTAGGTTGAGAGTCCAACCATACTCTAGCTCTGTCTCTTACAGCAAAAGGGAAAAGCATGAGCCTGTAGACTTCAGGATCTACTCCATTAGTCTTAACAGTATCACATATCTGCAAGAATTCAGTTAAGAACTGAAAAGGATCTTCAGATGGAAGTCCATGAAACTTGCAGTTCTGCTGCATCAGAGAAACTAATTGAGGTTTTAGATCAAAGTTGTTTGCTCCAATGGCAGGAATGGAGATGCTTCTTCCATGTAAATTGGAATTAGGTGCAGTAAAGTCACCAAGCATTCTCCTTGCATTGTTGTTGGGTTCAGCTGCCATCTCCTTTACTTGTTCGAAATTTTCAATCAAGTTGTCTCTAGATTGTTGTAATTTAGCTTCTCTTAATTTCCTCTTCAGAGTCCTTTCAGGTTCTGGACCAGTTTCAACAAGAATGCCTTTTTCTCTGTCCCTGCTCATAAGAAAGAGGAGAGAAAAAGAAAAGAAGAGGAATCCTCTATGTCACAGTAAAGAGGTTCCTTATTGTTAGTAGAAAAGAAGAAGAGAAAAATCTAAACTCAGAAAGAGAGAGAGAGGGTTCGGATTTTTGGTGGGTGAGGGAGAGATGTTAGTAGATGAATAAATAAATAGAATAAGATGAGAGAGGGGGAATTTCGAAAATAATTTTTGAAAAAGAGTTAGTGATTTTTGAAAATAGTTTTTGAAAAAAGTTAGTAGTTTTTTCGAAAATTCAAAATAAAAATAAAATAATTAGTTTTGAAAAAGATAAGATAAGAAGATATTTTTGAAAAAGATAAGATAAGAAGATATTTTTGAAAAGATATGATTGAAATTAGTTTTGAAAAAGATTTGATTTTTAAAATCACAATTAATGACTTGATTTACAAGAAATCACAAGATATGATTCTAGAACTTAAAGTTTGAATCTTTCTTAACAAGCAAGTAACAAACTTGAAATTTTTTGAATCAAAACATTAATTGTTATTGTTATTTTCGAAAATTTAATATAAAAATAAGAAAAATATTTTTGAAAAATATTTTTATAATTTTCGAAAATAACTAAGATATTTGAAAAAGATTTGATTTTTGAAAGAGATTTTGAAAAAGATGAGATTTTTAAATTGAAAATTTGATTTGACTCATAGAAAACAACTAGATTTTAAAAATTTTTGAAAAAGTCAATCCAAATTTTCGAATTTGATGAGAGAAAAAAAAAAGGAAAGATATTTTTTTTTATTTTTGAATTTATTATGAGGAGAGAGAAAAACAAGAAAAATGATGCAATGCATGAAATTTTTAGATCAAAACAATGAATGCATGCAAGAATGCTATGAATGTCAAGATGAACACCAA
>NC_029789.2:108363635-108365049 GCF_000816755.2 Arachis ipaensis
ACCTTAATCTATGGTGTGTAGAAACTCTACCGTTGAAAATACATAAGTGATGAAGGTCCAGGCATGGCCGAATGGCCAGCCCCCAAGTCTAAGGAAAGACGTTCCAAAGATATCCAATACAATAGTGAAATGTCCTATTTATAATAAACTAGCTACTAGGGTTTACAGAAGTAAGTAATTGATGCATAAATCCACTTCCGGGGCCCACTTGGTGTGTGCTTGGGCTGAGCTTTGAGTGTTGTACGTGTAGAGGTCCTTCTTGGAGTTGAACGCCAGTATTTGTGCCAGTTTGGGCGTTCAACTCTGGTTTTGGATCCTTTTCTGGCGCTGGACGCCAGAATTGGGCAGAGAACTGGCGTTGAACGCAAGTTTACGTCGTCTATTATTGGACAAAGTATGGACTATTATATATTTCTGGAAAGCCCTGGATGTCTACTTTCCAACGCAATTGGAAGCGCGCCATTTCGAGTTCTGTAGCTCCAGAAAATCCACTTTGAGTGCAGGGAGGTCAGAATCCAACAGCATCAGCAGTCCTTCTTCAACCTCTGAATCTGATTTTTGCTCAAGTCCCTCAATTTCAGCCAGAAAATACCTGAAATCACAGAAAAATACACAAACTCATAGTAAAGTCCAGAAATGTGAATTTAACATAAAAACTAATGAAAACATCCCTAAAAGTAACTAGATCCTACTAAAAACATACTAAAAACAATGCCAAAAAGCGTATAAATTATCCGCTCATCACCCCTCTCAACCATTGCCCAATCCAAAGGGTGGCATCAATGCCATCACCCTAAGGTCTGGAACCACACTGCAAGAGAAGAATCAGGAGGAGCCAAACCCACTAGAACATGCCTCAGCTGAAGAGGTGGTGGAAGTAGAGGATGTTGAAGAGGAAGAGGACATACAAGACATGGTTGAAGAAGAAGAAGTTCAACCACGGAATGGAGAAACAAAGGAAGCTGAAGCTGTAAAAGACGCCATTCCTATCCCATTTCCACACCTTGCAAGGAAGACCAGAAAGCAGATGGAACTTGATCCCAAAATGGTAGAAATATTCAAAAAGGTTGAGGTAACTATTCCCCTTTTTGATGTTATTTAGTAGGTACCTAAATACGCAAAATTTTTAAAAGATTTATGCATACATAAAGACAAAATTCATGAATTAGAAACTATTCCTTTAGGTAGTTCTATATCTGCTTTAATGGGAGGTATACCTGAAAATTGTAGTGATCCAGGTCCATGTATTGTTAATTGTACTATTAGTGGTGTGATATATTCTAACTGCATGTGTGATCTAGGAGCATGTGTTAGTAAAATGCCTTTGTCTATATATGATACTTTGAGGCTCCCTCCTTTAAAAAGGTCGGCAACTCATTTTGTGTTAGCAGATAAAAGCATTATTACAGTGGTT
>NC_029789.2:108365844-108369768 GCF_000816755.2 Arachis ipaensis
GGGGCTTCAATTCAAAGTTATTTGCATCGACATTTGGGGTAAGGATGCTACTCCCACAATGCCTTGGATTAGCAAGTGTATATGAAGCCAGGACTCTCCTCTGGGGTTGACCATTGTTGTTGGCCATTCTCACTGGTGGATTTGTTGGATTTGTTGAGTGTTCCTCCAATTCATGATATTCTTCATCTGATTCTTCCTCTCCATCAACATTTTTTTTCTCTTGCTTCTCTTCTTAGCCTTCGGAGGATTCTTTCGTCAGTTTCATGAAAGGTAGGGATCTCTCTTCTTGTATCTGACATACAAGCAAAACACAAGAAACACACAAAAACCAGTGACACTTCAATCTATTGCTAGAATGAAGTTTGAGTTAGCTTAAGCAAAAATTCAAACAGTTAGTGGGTTAGTCAAAAATTAAAGAAATAGAAAAGAAAAAATGCTTGATCTAGATTTCCACTTCACTTAATCATTGTCAATCTAATCTATCCCCGGCAACGGCGCCAAAAACTTGATGGTGTGGAAAACGATCCAACACGAAACTAACCGGCAAGTGCACCAGGTCGCATCAAGTAATAAAACTCACGGGAGTGAGGTCGATCCCACAGGGATTGAAGGATTGAGCAATTTTAGTTTAGTGGATGACTTAGTCTTGCAAATCAAGAGTTGATTTGAGTGGTTTGTATTTGACAGAAGCTAAATTGCATGAAATTAAAAAGGGAGAGGGACAATTGACAAGAAATTAAAGAGGGCAGAAATAAAAGTGCTGAATCTTAAAGAACAAGAAATTAAATTGCAGAAACTTAGATTGCAAGAAATGTAAATTGCAGAATCTTAAGATGCAAGAAATTTAAATAACTTGAATCATAAAGGGAATTGGGATTTGGATTTGCCTGAATTAAACAAGAGAAAGTAAAATTTAACAAACAGAAATGTAACAGATGGACTCAATTAAACCGGATCTTGCATGAAAATGAAAATAAGCTTGGTGTAGCAACAAAACAAGAAAATTGAAATTGAAAGCTGTAGATCTCAGGACTCAAGAGACTAGATAGCCAAGTCTAGATCTCACTGCCTTCCTAGATCCAGCAAGAACAATTGCAAAGAAAATGAAGAAAAGTAAATTGCAGAAGTAGTAGAAGAAGAAGCAATTAACAGAAGTGGAAATTCAATTATGCAGAAAAGTAAACAAGATCTCAAGGTGAGATTGAAACAGAAGTTCTTCAATTCTTCACCCAAGATCCAAAGCAAGAAAAGTAAAGAGTGCTGAGCAAGAACAAGGAAGAAGAGAGATCAATTCTCCTTCCTAATTCTCTTGAATTCTAAAAAAAACAACAACTAAAATGTAAAGGTGAGCTCTCTCTCTAAGTGTTCTAAGAATTCTAAAAGAAAAGCTCCCGGAAAACTTAAATCCTAAGCTATTTATACACTTTCTTCAAATGGTCTTCAAGCCTTAAATTGGGCCTTTGCTCTTGATGGAATTGGATTGATAAAAGCCTCTGTTGATTGCACTTGGAGTTGGAGAGAAACCCATTGTGAATCGGGACATAAAGCACAAAAGCTTGAGTCAAAGTTTGAGGTAAACTTTGGCTCAAGCTTTTTATACCAGCCACCCCCTTTTGCTGCTATCCATGTTTGAGCTAAAGTTTGAGGTCAAACTTTAAGCCAAACGTGGATCACCTTGTATGCATGTGTGGCGCCAACGTTTGCCAAAAAGCTTGAGGCAAACGTTGGCGCAAGCTTTTTCTCCCCTGGGTATGTTGGTGTGGCGCCAACATTTGCCAAAAATCTTGAGGCAAACGTTGGCGCAAGCTTTTTCCTCCAGGGTATTTGTTTTGTGGTGCCAACGTTTGCCAAAAAGCTTGAGGCAAATGTTGGCGCAAGCTTTTGCTCCATCCAGGGTGTTTTCAACTTTTCCAAAAGTTTGAGCTAAAGCTTGAGGCAAGCTTTTGCTCAAGCTTTTTGTTCTCTCTTGCTCCTTGCCCTTTCTTCTTTCTTCAACCTTCTTCAAAACTCTTTTCACCTATCATCAATCAATCAAAACAATCAAAGCTATGCTCCAAATCATGAGATTGTGTTTCTTTCATAATATATGACAATCATAGCACAAAATCTCATGAAAATGCATTAATTTATCTATGGTTGATTGAATCAAAGGAAATATGAAATTCTACCCAATTGGCTTACTTATGGCTCAAGAAAGTGCATAAAAATAATTGAAAACAAAAGAAAAAGACTAGTGAAACTAGGCTAAGATGACTTGTCATCAATATACACTACCAGTAAGGGTTCAATGCTTGATTCTATGTTCCCTGCTTTCATGAGCTATCTTCTTACAAGTTTACTTGTCTTTTATTATATAATTTGAATTAGTGGAATTTGATTCATATTTGTCTTGGAGAACTTATTTACTTATAACCAAGTAGGTAGAAACATTTTGCATGTAGTTGATTCATACAGATAGGTTGCATTTCATACATTCTATCATTCCTCTTCATCTTTATAGCTTCTCTTGAGCTTAGCATAAGGACATGCTAATGTTTAAGTGTGGGGAGGTTGATAAACCACTATTTTATGGTTTATCTTGTGCTCAATTGAGTGGTTTTTATCAACTCTTTACCCACTTATTCATACTATTTGCATGGTTTTACATTTGTCTTCCTAATTGTGTGTTTTAATTGAAAACATACTTCTTTGGCCTTAAGTTCCCTATGTTTAAATCCTCTCTTATTACCAATAGATGCCTTGATATGTGTGTTAAGTGATTTCAGAGATTACAGGGCAGGAATGACTCAGAGGATGGAAAGGAACCATGCAAAAGTGGAAGGAATACAAGAAGTTGGAGAAATTGCTAAGCTGTCCAGCCTGACCTCTTCGCACTCAAACGGCTATAACTTTAGCTACAGAGACCAAATGATGCGGTTCTAGTTGCGTTGGAAAGCTAACGTCTAGGGCTTCGATTTGATATATAATATGCCCTAGTTGCCCTGATGCTAGGCGACGCGAACGCGTGCTCCACGCGGACGCGTCGCAGTGACGAAAATCAGCGTGGCAGATTTCTTCTCCAGCGATTTCTGGGCTGTTTTTGACCCAGTTTGCGGTCCAGAAAACATAGATTAGAGGATATAAAGTGGGGGAACCCATTCATTCATAATAATAAGTTTCATATTCATAATTTTAGGATTTAGATGTAGTTTTTAGAGAGAGAGGTTCTCTCCTCTCTCTTAGGATTTAGGATTTTAGGATTTCTATTAGTTTAGTTCAACTCATCTTCAGTCACAAGTTCAATATTCCTTTTATTTTATATTTCTCTTTTACTTTCAGATGCTTTAATGCTTGTATTAGTTATGTTGCCTAATTGGCTTATGAACTCCATATTAGAATTGATTTCTTTACTTAATATAATTTGAGGTATTTCAGAATTATGATTGCTTTCTTTTATTTATATAAATAATTTAGATTTTTCCCTTTTGGCTTTGGTTGAGTCATTGGAGACGCTTGAGTTATCAAACTCATAGTTGATTGAAAATTGGAATTCTTCCAGAATTAATTCGGATTCCAATAACTCTAACTTTTTCCAAGGAAAGACTAGGACTTGAGGAATCAGAATTAATTCATCCACTTAACTTACCTTCATAGTTAGAGGTTAACAAAGTGGGAGAAAAATCCAATTCTCATTACAATTGATAAGGATAACCAGGATAGGACTTCCAGTTTTCATACCTTGCCAAGAGTCTATTTTATAGTTATTTATTTTATTCTTATTATCATTCAATATACTGCTTCCTTACTTTCAAAACCCCCAATTTACAAGACTCATAACCAATAATAAGAACATACCTCCCTGCAATTCCTTGAGAAGATGACCCAAGGTTTAAATACTCGGTTATCAATTTTAAAAAGGGGTTTGTTACTTGTGACAACCAAAAC
>NC_029789.2:108371154-108388269 GCF_000816755.2 Arachis ipaensis
TGAGGAATCAGAATTAATTCATCCACTTAACTTACCTTCATAGTTAGAGGTTAACAAAGTGGGAGAAAAATCCAATTCTCATTACAATTGATAAGGATAACCAGGATAGGACTTCCAGTTTTCATACCTTGCCAAGAGTCTATTTTATAGTTATTTATTTTATTCTTATTATCATTCAATATACTGCTTCCTTACTTTCAAAACCCCCAATTTACAAGACTCATAACCAATAATAAGAACATACCTCCCTGCAATTCCTTGAGAAGATGACCCAAGGTTTAAATACTCGGTTATCAATTTTAAAAAGGGGTTTGTTACTTGTGACAACCAAAATGTTTGTAAGAAAGGTTGATTGCTTGGTTTAGTAACTATCCTCGCAACGAGAATTTACTATAACTTCTAAACCATCAATCTTCAGTTCTTCAATCACCAAGATAAAAGAGATTGTAATTCCCCTTGTTACAGATGAGGAAATTCCCAGTGAGGCAATATCACAAACAGTTAGTTAGCAATAGAAAATAAAGAACAAAAGAAAACAAAGACAAAAGAAAAGTGTCTAATCTAGTAAATTAATCAACCGGTAGTTTGTTAATCACAATTAATCCCTGGCAACGGCGCCATAAACTTGATGCACGGAAACTTGTCTCTTAACAAAATTTCCTTTAGCAAGTATACCGAATTGTCGTCAAGTAATAACTCACAAAAGAGTGAGGTCGAATCCCACAGAGATTAACGGATTAAGCAATCAATAGTTGATTCATTATCCTAGTTAGACGATCCAGATTGAAATGATAAGCAGCAGAAATTGTAAATTAACAGAAAAGAAAGGAAAAGCAATAAAGTGAAGAAAAGTAAATATAAGAACTAAAAATAAAATGAACATTGGGATCAAGAGGTATTGCAATCCTCCGGATCGAGTTCATTCTCATCTCTTCCTCAATCAATGCATTCATTGATCTCCTTGGTAATCTTAAGTGATTGGATCCCAATTCCTTGGCAATCCAATCTCTCTAAGCTTGAACAATTTCCCAATTCCTTGATTTAATTGCTTATGGGAAGAGATGAAGTTTGGTCACTGATTATACCACACACATTCATAGATCAAAGTATTGGTAGGATTAAATGTCACAATATCCATCCAACCCCCAACCTAATCCAATGTGAGAGAGTATTTCTAGCATGATTTCCTCATTCCTCTTCCAAGGTTCAGAGGAAATCCAAGTATGAGCAATTTCTCTTCCGAGACAATTACCCAATTGGATGAAGATCGAAAGCTCTCTAGTAAAATCAAGAGAAAAAAAAGAAGAAGAAGAATAAGAACTACAATTGATCTATTGAATCACAATAGAGCTCTCTAACCCAATGAAAAGAGTTAGTTGATCATTGCTCTACCAGAATAGAAAAGAAAGAAAGTACAGAAAAGTAAAGATGAAGATTAAAACTAAAATTGAAACTTCAAAATTCATAAATGAAAAGTACAAAGAAAAGGAAGAGAAGGAAAAGTGTGTGAGGGGAGGGAGTCCGAAGACCCCAATACAGAATCCCCCCTCCAATCCCTAATGAATTGAATGTTAAAACTAAGGCCTTTATATAGGCTCTCCTAAATTACAAAATGAAATGAAACTAAAAGTAAATTACAATTAAATGAAAATTCCTATTCTAGATGCTTCTTGTGACCTTGATTGGTTGACACTTGTGGACATGCTTCCTTGTGGTTAGGTGGTCCTTGAAAGAGAAGTGAATCAAGTTGAGGTCCAGGTGCTAATCGTTAGTGCTACTGTTAGCCACACTAATGCTACAAGTGTGGCGTTAGTGCTGAAGTTAGTGTGGCTAACATCATACTTGCTACCTAGTTGGTATTTTTGGGCTTAAAAGATGCCTCTGGTTTGTGCTCCAATTTCATGCCCACTATAGAGTATTATATATCGTTGGAAAGATCTGAATGTCAGCTTTCGAACGCAACTGAAATCACCCCAATTGGACCTCTGTAACTCAAGTTATGTTCCTTTGAAGTGGACAAGGTCGCTGGCATAATCGCTGCCGTTATTGGAAAAAGTGAGTGCCAATAACGTTCACGTTCAGGGGATTAATATTGCCTAGTTCTGGAGCTCAAACTTAATATGCACCCCATACTATTATATATTTTTGGAAAGTCCTGGATGTCTACTTTCCAATACCTTTGGAAGCGCATCATTTGGAGCTCTACAGCTCGAGTTACACTTCTTGGAAGGTGAAGAGGTCAGCTGGCCTTACTACAGGTTGATACCATGTTCATCTTTGCACTTTCGGGGCAGGTTTTCTCCCACAAATTTAGTGTCCACCATGTAGTTCCATATATGCTTCGAAAGCTCTGGATTTCTACTTTCCAATGCCTCTGGAATCACCTCATTTGGAGCTTTGTGACTCAAGTTATTCTTGTTTGAAGAAGGCATGGTCAGGCTGCCAGGTGAGATTTTTGCCCACATTAGTGTAACTAACGTGGCCACTAACGTAGGCCTTCTTTGCTTCGCAAACGTTAGTGGCATTCACTTTTTCCATTAACGTTGGAGTTTCCCTTTCCTTCCACGTTAGTTCCCACGTTAATATAACTAACGTGGAAACTAACGTGGGTCTTCTTGCCCTTCGCTAACATTAGTGGTGCTTACTTTTACCACTAACATTCCAAGCTCTCCTTCTTCAAAGTGAATGCCATTAACTTTCTCACTAATGTTGGAGCTTCTCTTTTCTTCCACATTAACTCCCACGTTAATGTAACTAACGTGGAAACTAACGTGGGTTTTCTTGCCCTTCGCTAACGTTAGTGGTGTTTACTTTTACCACTAACGTTCCAAACTTTCCTTCCTTCCACGTTAATGGCCACGTAACGTGGCACTAATGTAGCCACTAATGTGGCTCTTCTCTGCTTCTTGTTACCTGAAACCAATCAAACAAAGTGCATCAAAGTCTTGTTCTTAATCATGAGATTATGCATCATCCATTTTATCATTCAATTCATGCATAATTCTCATGAAATCATTCAAAATTCACAATGTTTGCTTGAATCATGGTATGAATGCATTTTCAACCAAATACTTTCTTATTTCCTAAGAAAATGCATGAAACTAACCTAAAGCATACAAAAAATGGCTAGTAAAACTAGCCATGATGCCCTGGCATCAATGTTAGAGTATATTTTAATGCTCTTGGCTTGGAAAGGTAACTTAGGAACTCTTGAGTTGCTAATGTCCAAGTGATTAACGATTGGGAGCCATTAACTCTAGATCTCACTAATTGACTTGGTGGAGAACTAGGACTTATGGACTTGGGTTGACATAGCTTATTTGACTTTCCTTTATTAGTTAGAGGATGACTTAATGAGGTTGATCCTTGCCAATTTTCATGTTGTGGTTAGTGATAGGGATAGAGATCCTTGACCACCAAACCTTGCCAAGACTTTTTGTTATTTGAATTTCATTTCCATTTACTTTTCATGTTTCTTATCCAAAACCCCAAAATATATAACTCATAATCAATAACAAGAACACTTGTTTGCAATTCCTAGGGAGAACGACCCGAGGTTCAATACTTCAGTTTATAAATTTTGGGGTTTGTTACTTGTGACAACCGAATTTTTGTATGAAAGGATTATTGTTGGTTTAGAAGATATACTTTACAACGAGACTTCAATTGTGAATTCTAGACCACACCAAAATCTAATCATCAAAATGGCGCCGTTGCCAGAAAATTGCAATGGTGTTGTGTTATTGGTTATTGTATATATGTGAATATTGTGAATATGTTTGCCTTTTGCATCTTTGTTAGTTCTTGCTAGTTTTAGGATTTAATTTTCTTACTTCTTATTTGATTTTGTTTTCATTTTCTCTTGCTATCATGAATTCTCACTTTGGCTATGAGTGTGATTACAACTATGTTGTAGGTAATGAGAGCTTCAATGAAGAAGTGTATCAAGGATGGGACAATCAAAGGTGGTAGGAGCCATATGCATATGATCAATCCTCTTGGCAACAACCTCCAGCAATGCACTATGAAGAAGAGCCATTCTATGATGCATACCAATCAAATGGCTATGGTGAGCATCCTTGTGACTTACAAGAACCACCACCATATGCCTATGAACCATATCCACAACATAACCCTCAACCACACTCACAAGCCCCTTTTTACCAACCATCTTCATATGACCCTCATCCATATCCACCATTACAACAACCATATGAGCCATATGAACCACATATAGAGCCACCACCATTCCAACATCAATATTTTCAAGAGCCACCCCCTACATATTATTACCAAGATGAATTCTACTTTCCACCACAACCTCCCATAGAAGAATACTTATGTCCATTGATCCAAGAGCCATATGATCCTACTCATGATATCCAAGAGGAACAAGAGTCAAGGGATCGTCTCAAGGAAATATTGGATCAATTTCAAGCAACCATGGAGCGTGTTGTGCAACAAGTGGAAAGAGGGGAAATTATTGAACCACCACAACTCTACCAAAAAGAACCACCTTCCTACTATAAATCCTTCCCCTAAATTGATGAATCCCTCCATCCACCCCAACCTCCAATGAATAACATCCTTGATGTTCTTGTTCAAGGACAAGAAGAGATGAAAAGGGATGTGGAACAATTCACGGCCGCCTTGGATGAGGTGGTAAACCGGTTAGCATCCTAATGCTTGGGAACCCAAAATATTCCCATGGCTATATGTGGAGAATCAAATGAAGAGCATAACATGAAGGAGAGATTGGTGGAGAATGACGGAAGTTGCTTTGTATTGAAATAATTTGAGGAAGCTATAATTGTTGAAGACAAGGAAGAAGTGGTTGAAGACTTTGGAGATGCGGAACCTCCATGGGAACATAGAGTTGAAGAAAACCCCTCCAAGAAGATTGAATTTGATGCTAAGGAGGAATGTTCAGAACCTCCAAGGCATATTCCATATGAAGACTTGGATGGGATAGAGCAAGAATTGAGTTTCCTTGGTGATGAAGATCAAGCATCAAACCTTAGTGGTGAAAAATACTTTGAGCATGAGGAACCTTCTCCCAACAAGATGGAAAGCAATATGGAGGTAAATTTTTCTTATCCTCCCATTTATGACATGAATAGGAGAAAAGGTTTAGATAAAATTGTTGAACAAGGGATTGAGATTAAGAGATCTTGTGAGGAGGTGGAGATCCTTAGAAAAAGGAAGATGGGAATTAAACACGCTTTATCAAGACCCTTGGAGTTGTCTTCACCTAGGTTGCCATCTACTCCTTCATTTGAGTGGGTGAAATTCATTTCTATTAGTTTTATTATCCCACTTAAATATGGTTTGCTTGAGATGGATGACCAACTTAGGAAACTTTGTGGAATGAAGCATAAGCAAAAAATATTTTGTGGTTGGCGTTACAAATTAAGGCCCATTATGGTTTATGCATCAAACATGAGATATAAAGGTTGGAGTAGTGCTCAACCAGAGGGGTCTAGGAGGATTGTTGGCCACTTTATTGAGAATTCACCTTACTCACCACCCGGTTGGACTAATAATGATGATCAACTTCAAGATGGGTGTGAAAATAAAGTGTGAGATCCTGGATCACAAGACGATGATCAACTTTGGGAGCCCCAAGCTTGTGAAGAACTCCATCAACCCTTGGTAAAACAAATAAGAAATCTTGGGGCACAATGGAGAACCAAGCATTGGTGGGAGTTCCAAGATGAGTTCAAGCACAAGCCACCTTGAGAGGAGCTCCCCATAAGTCCAACTTAAGGATAATAAACAAAAGTGCTAGGTGGGAGACACCCTACCATGGTAAATTCTTTTCAATTTTCCCTTTTGTACATATTGGTAATTAGTTTCATTTCATGCTTTGTTGAGTTTGTTGAGTATAATTGGTAGTTTAGTAGGTTAAATAAGGTTTTATGGTGTTTTGGTAGCTGTTTGGAGGTTTAGAATGCTTGGATTGTTGCAAAAACATAGAAAAATTTTGAAAAACAGAGCACCATTCGTGCGTACGCGCACTGCACGTGTACGCGTGCATCAAGCTTTTTTGCCTATCCGCGCGCACATGCCATGTATGCTTACGCGTGGATTGAGAAATTCCACCTCCCATACATTGACCCGAGAGTTGTGCCTACGCTGCGCCAGCACTATGCCTGAGGCACAAACTAACTCACACGTACGCGTCATTCTTGAAATAAGCCATCGACGCGGACTTGTTACCTGCGCGTACGCGTCGCTTCCATTGCACCATCATCCGCACGCGCGCGCCATGCACGCGTAGGCGCAGATGTCCTTCCTTCACTACACTTCTTTTCTTCTCCTCTTTCCATTTCTTTCTTTCTCCTTTCTTCTTTCCTTCTCCTGCCCCTCATCCAACACTTCCAAACACTATTGATAACCATTTGTTTTAGTTAGTTAATTAGTTAGTTTTAAGTTTAGTTGTCATTTCATTTTCTCTTTTTTCATTATAAGTGTTAGATTATTGATTTAGTTCACTATATATTGCTGCTTATTCCTAATTGAATGCTATCTTAGCATAATCATTGTTGTTATTCATTGTTGGATTCTATTGATTGAGGTTACATTTTGCTACTTGGTTTTGAGTTCTTCATGCTTACTTTTTGTGAACACCAAGTGATGAGAATTGCCTTCGAGCTTGTAACTCTTCTTGAATTGCATGATTTGGCCACCATGTAATTAGAATCTTTTTCCTCAATTAGGCAAATTCTTGATGGATGTTGTGCATTTACCTTAATGCATTGTGTTTCATGATCATAGGCATCCATATATGTTATGGCTTGAATGCTTTCATGCTTCTTTAATGCTTATTTTACCTTACAAGTTTACTGATGAGCGGATAATTTATACGCTTTTTGACATTGTTTTTAGTATGTTTTTAGTAGGATCTAGTTACTTTTAGGGATGTTTTTAATAGATTTTGTGTTAAATTCACATTTCTGGACTTTACTATGAGTTTGTGTGTTTTTCTGTGATTTCAGGTATTTTCTGGCTGAAATTGAGGGACCTGAGCAAAAATCTAATTCAGAGGCTGAAAAAGGACTGCAGATGCTGTTGAATTCTGCGTACGCGCACATGATGCGTACGCGCCACTCTCGCAATAAGCCATCGATGCGGACGCGCCATGTACGCGTACGCATCGTGTCCATTGCACCACCATCCGCGTGCGCGCCATGCGCGCGTATGCGCGGATATCCTTCCTTCAACACATCTCTTTTCTTCTCCTCTTCCCATTTTTTTCCTTCTTCTTTCTTTTTCCCTTCTTCTACCCCTCATCTAACACTCCCAAACACTATTGATAACCATTTATTTTAGTTAACTAATTAGTTAGTTAGTTAGTTGATTAGTTAGTTTTAGTTAGTTTTCATTTCATTTTCTCTTTTTCATTGTAAGTGTTGGATTGTTATTCTTGTTTACCATTAATTGCTGCTGGGTATTAAAAAGGGATGTTATCTTAACATCATTATGTTTATAAACTTTGTTGGATTCTATTGTTGAGGTTATATTTTGCTACTTGGTTTTGAGTTTTTCATGCTTACCTTTTAAGAATACCAAGTGATGAGAATTGCCTTCGAGCTTGTAACTCTTCTTAAATTACATGATTTGGCCACCATGTGATTTGAACCTTATTCTTTGATTAGGAAATCTCTTGATATTGGATGTTGTGCATTTACCTCAATGCATTATGTTTCATGATTCTATGCATCCATATGCTTTTAGCTTGAATGCTCTCATGCTTCTTTAATGCTTGTTTTACCTTACAAGTCTACTTAAAGCATCTCAAGCACACTAGAATAAGTGAAGTGCATGCTTCTTTTGTGACATTACTTTTTATGCTAATGTGTGTTTTAAAAGGCGCCTAATTTAGAGCTCACATCCCTATTTTCCTAATGTCACACTAATTCACTCACTGAATTCTAGTGATTAGTACTTCATTCCCAATAATGTATGCTTCCTTGTTTTTGTGTTCTCTCATCTTATGGTGTTATATTTTTGTTTTTCATGACAAATGCACCACAAGCAATAACGGAAGCGGAAGAAAGAATACGTAGCACCGGTTGATCTACTAGCTGAAGGTAGCAATCCAGAGAGTCACCGTACCCCCTTGCTCATCTTTGAGTGCATCGAGGACGGTGTAAACTTTTAAGTGTGGGGAGGTCGTCCGACCGGTCGGCGATTTTGGGTGACAAATTTCTAATTCCAACACTTTTACATTTCATTTTAGGTTTTTAGGATTTTTTTTGTTGCATTTTCTTAATTTTGCATATATATACACAATAAGCTTAGTCAAATTAATAGGAGTTTTCAAAATTTCTATCTATAGGGCACCAATCGATTTGAGTGAAAACTTTTCATAGAACTTGCTTGAATTATATATCTTGTGGATCATGTTTTTGAGCTAAGAACACAAGCAAGTGAGATTTGAGCCTAATGGTGCGGTTACATCTTATAACCACTTATTTTCCTTCTTGTGTGCATTATTCTCTTTCTATGATTGTGATCTTTGATTTGTTTGATTCTTTATGTCCTTTATTTTGTGTATTCATGCACTTATATGATTGAGGCCAGCATTTCATTTAGCTCACTTACCCAAAAAGCCTTACCTTTTATCTTCCTTTGTTAGCCAATTTGAGCCTACGATTGACCCACTTGTTCTTAATTTAGCATATTACAAGCCTAAAGCAAAAAATAATAAATGTCCTCTATTTGGATCTTTGATTAGCTTAGGCTAGTGTGTGTAACATTCAAGTGTGGGAAAACATGGGATATTGGTTGAGAAAAAAAGGGTAGTTTTGTATTTTTGTGCTAAATATTGGGAATTGGGTGCATGCTCATGTATTAATCAAATGTAAAACCTTATGCATTGATGTTCTTGTATATAGTTTGAAAGAAAGAAAAAAAATGATGAGAAAAACAAAAGAAAAAGAAAGAAAAAGAAAAAAAATTAGAAAAGGAGTTGCTTGCAGTGGTTTATGCCATTGACAAGTTCAGATCTTATTTAGTAGGATTAAAAGTGATTGTGTACACTGACCATGCTGCTCTAAAATATCTCCTCACAAAGCAGGATTCAAAACCCAGACTCATAAGATGGGTGTTGCTTCTACAAGAGTTTGATATAGAGATAATAGATAGAAAAGGGACAGAGAATCTAGTAGCTGATCACCTATCCCGAATAGAACCAGTAGCAGGAGAGTCCCACCCTCCTATTGAGATATCTGAAACCTTTCTAGATGAGCAACTCTTTGCCATTCAGGAAGTACCGTGGTTTGCGGATATTGCAAACTATAAAGCTGTGAGATTCATACCCAAAGAGTACAGTAAGCAGCAAACAAAAAAATTAATTTATGATGCAAAGTATTACTTATGGGATGAACCATATCTCTTTAAGAGGTGGGAAGACGAAGTAATCCGTAGATGTGTGCCTAGAGAAGAGGCACAGAAAATCCTATGGCATTGCTATGGATCACAATATAGAGGACATTTCGGAGGTGAGCGAACAGCCACAAAGGTCCTCCAATGTGGCTTCTACTAGCCTACTCTCTATAGAGACTCCCGAGAGTTTGTACGTAACTGTGACAGTTGCCAGAGAGCTGGTAATCTGCCTCACGGTTATGCCATGCCTCAGCAAGGGATCTTAGAGATTAAGTTGTTTGATGTATGGGGTATTGACTTCATGGGGCCTTTTCCACCATCGTATTCAAACACTTATATTCTGGTGGTAGTAGACTATGTATCTAAATGGGTAGAGGCAATTGCAACACCCACTAATGATACTAAGACAGTGATGAAGTTCCTCCAGAAGCATATTTTGAGCAGGTTCGGTGTTCCTAGGGTACTGGTCAGTAATGGAGGCACTCATTTCTGCAATAAACAGCTTGACTCTGCTCTGGTCCGATACGAAATTAACCACAAAGTGGTGACTCCATATCATCCATAGACAAATGGACAGGCTGAAGTCTCAAATAGAGAACTAAAACGAATCCTGGAACGGACTGTAAGTACCTGTAGAAGGGATTGGGAAAGAAGTCTGGATAATGCTCTGTGGGCATACAGAACCGCATTCAAGACTCCTATAGGGACCTCTCTATACCAGCTTGTGTATGGAAAAGCCTGTCATCTGCCAGTGGAACTGGAACACAAGGCCTACTGGGCAACCAGGTTCCTAAACCTTAATACTAAGGTAGCTGGAGAGAAAAGATTACTCCAGTTGAATGAGCTGGAGGAGTTCAGACTCAATGCTTTCGAAAATGCTAAAATTTACAAGGAGAAAGCAAAAAGATGGCATGACAGAAAGCTGTCATCTAGAGTCTTTGAGCCAGGACAGAAGGTTTTACTGTTTAACTCTAGGCTCAGATTGTTCCCTGGGAAATTGAAATCCCGGTGGAAGGGACCATATGTGATTATAAGTGTGTCACCATATGGATATGTAGAGCTTCAGGATATTGACTCTGACAAAAAATTCATTGTTAATGGACAGAGAGTCAAGCATTATCTTGAAGGCAATGTTGAGCAAGAATGCTCAAAACTGAGACTAAATTAAAAGCTCAGTAAAAGTCCAGCTAAAGACAGTAAAGAAGCGCTTATTGGGAGGCAACCCAATCTTATTTATCTATGTTAATTACTTTTTCATTTCATTTCCCGTTGTTAGCTATGTTTTATTTAGGTTGATGATCATGTGGAGTCACAAAAATAGATGCAGAATTAAAGTGAAATCAAAAATAGCATCAAAAATAGCACACCCTGGAGGACAGGCTTACTGGCGTTTAAACGCCAGTAAGGATAGCAGAATAGGCATTTAACGCCCATGCAGGCAACATTCTGGGCATTCAGAAAAACGCCCAGTAAAGAAGGATTCCTGGCGTTTAACGCCAGGCAGGGTATCTGGCTGGGCGTTAAATGCCCAAAGAGGCAGTCAAGTGGGCGTTAAACGCCAGAATGGATAGCATTCTAGGCGTTTAACGCCAGGATGACACAAGGGAGGTAATTTTGTTTCCAATTCAAATTTTTTCAATTTTTCATGTTTTAATTCATAATTTTTTGCATCAAACATATTTTAAACGTTCATCTTTCAATTTCTATTTTCAAAAATTAATAATCTTTCCAATTCTTTGTAATTATTTTTCATTTCTTTTTAATTCCTTCCAAAACGTTTTCAAAACTTACATATCTTTTCAAAATTCTTTTCAACTCTTTTTAATTTTTCTTGCATACAGTAATAAGTTTTTAAAATTAATTGCATCATTCTTCTTTTACTCCCTTCTATTTTATTTTTCTCGAGGACGAGCAAAGCTTTTAAGTTTGGTGTGAAAAGCTCAGCTTTTTGCTTTCCATAACCATTAATGGCACCTAAGGCTGAAGAAACCTCTAGGAAGAGGAGCAACAAAGGCAAGAAAGAGACATAAAGGAGCTCAAAAACTCCATTGGTTCTTCAAGAGGAAGAAGAAGCCACCATCACTAAGGTGGACCCGTTCTTTAATCTCCTTGTTTATTTTCTTTTCTGTTTTCGGTTTTTATGCTTTATGTTTTGACTATACATGATCATTAGTGTTTAGAGTCTATGTCTTAAATCTATGAATGATTCCATGAATCTCTCACCTTTCTTAAATGAAAAATGTTTTTATTTGCAAAAGAACAAGAAGTGCATAATTTCAAAATTTATCTTGAAATTAGTTTAATTATTTTGATGTGGTGGCAATACTTTTTGTTTTCTGAATGAATGCTTGAACAGTGCATATTTTTGATAGTGAATTTTATGAATGTTAAAATTGTTGTCTCTTGAAAGAATAAGAAAAAAAGAGAAATGTTATTGATAATCTGAAAAATCATAAAATTGATTCTTGAAGCAAGAAAAAGCAGTAAAAAACAAAGCTTGCGAAAAAAATGGCAAAAAATAAAGAAAAAGAAAGAAAAAGAAAAAGCAAGCAGAAAAATCCAGTAACCCTTTAAACAAAAAGTTAAGGGTAAAAAAAAAGGATCCAAGGCTTTGGGCATTAATGGATAGGAGGGCCCAAAGGAATAAAATCCTAGCCTAAGCGGCTAATTCAAGCTGTCCCTAACCATGTGCTTGTGTCATGAAGGTCCAAGTGAAAAGCTTGAGACTGAGTGGTTAAAGTCGTGGTCCAAAGCAAAAAGAGTGTGCTTAAGAGCTCTGGGCACCTCTAACTAGGGACTCTAGCAAAGATGAGTTACAATCTGAAAAGGTTCACCCAATCATGTGTCTGTGGCATTTATGTATCCGGTAGTAATACTGGAAAACAAAATGCTTAGGGTCACGGCCAAGACTCATAAAGTAGCTGTGTTCAAGAATCAACATACTGAACTAGGAGAATCAATAACACTATCTGAATTCTGAGTTCCTATGGATGCCAATCATTCTGAACTTCAAAGGATAAAGTGAGATGTCAAAACTGTTCAGAAGCAAAAAGCTACTAGTCCCGCTCATCTAATTGAACCTAATCTTCATTGATATTTTTGAAATTTATTGTATATTCTCTTCTTTTTATCCTATTTTGTTTTTAGCTGCTTGGGGACAAGCAAAATTTTAAGTTTGGTGTTGTGATGAGTGGATAATTTATAACCTTTTTGGCATTGTTTTTAGGTAGTTTTTACTATGTTTTAGTTACTTTTTATTATATTTTTATTAGTTTTTATGCAAAAATCATATTTCTGGACTTCATTATGAGTTTGTGTGTTTTTTTGTAATTTCAGGTACTTTCTGGCTGAAATTGAGGGACCTGAGCAAAATTCTGATTCAGAGGCTGAGAAAGGACTGCAGATGCTGTTGGATTCTGACCCTCCTGCACTTGAAGTAGATTTCTAGAGCTACAGAAGCCCCATTGGCGCGCTCTCAATTGCGTTTGAACGTAGACATCTTGGGCTTTCCAGTAATATATAATAGTCCATACTTTGCCCGAGATTTGATGGCCCAAATTGGCGTTAAACGCCAGCCAGAGACCCTTTTCTGGCATAAAACGCCAGAACTGGCACCAAAACTGGAGTTAAACGCCCAAACTGGTACCCAAGCTGGCGTTTAACTCCAATAATGGCCTATGCACGTGAAAGCTTCAAAGCTCAGCCGCAAACACTCACCAAGTGGGCCTCGGAAGTGGATTTCTGTAATATCTGTACTTAGTTACTCATTTTCTGTAAACCTAAGTTACTAGTTTGGTATAAAAACTACTTTTAGAGAATCATTTTGTAACTCATGACATTTTTTACTTTCCATATTGTATCTTCTACGGCATAAGTCTCTAAACCCCATAGTTGGGGGTGAGGAGCTCTGCTATGTTTTAATGGATTAATGCAATTACTACTGTTTTCTATTCAATCACGCTTGATTCTATTCTAAGATACTTACTCGTACTTCAATATAGAGAATATGATGATCCGTGACACTCATCATTATTCTTAAATCTATAAACGCGTGCCTGACAACCACTCCCGTTCTATCTTAGCTAAACGTAGTCATTGGGCGACAGCTTGAGTGTGTATCTCTTGGGTCTCTGATCCACGGACCGAGTCCGTGATATTAGAACCTTCGTAGTAGAGGCTAGAACCAATTGGCAGTATTCTTGGGATCCAAAAAGTCTAAACCTTGTCTGTGGTATTTCGAGTTGGATCTGTAAGGGGATGACTATGACGAGCTTCAAACTTGCGAATGTTGGGCGCAATGACAGTGTGCAAAAGGATAAGGGTCCTATTCTGACGCTAGCGGGAACCGACAGATGATTAGCCGTGCGGTAGCTGTACCTGATATTTTTTATCCGAGACGCGAAATCCGACAGTTGATTAGCCGTGCAGAAATCGTGCCTGGTATTTTTCATCCGAGAGGATCATACAGCTTGCCATTGAAGGAAGCCATGCGTGTTTGGAGAAGAAGACAGTAGGAAAGCAGAGATTCAGGCGACAGAGCATCTCCGGAACCTCAACCTGTTCCTCATTACTGAATCACAAGTACCATTTATTTCATGTTATTTACTTTTCTTAAACAAAATCATTTTTATCATTGATCTCTGGACTAAGATTTACAAGATAACCATAGCTTGCTTCAAGCCGACAATCTCCGTGGGATCGACCCTTACTCACGTAAGGTATTACTTGGACGACCCAGTGCACTTGCTGGTTAGTTGTGCGGAGTTGTGAAAAGTGTAATCACAATTTCGCCCACCAACAAGCAAACTTTTAAGTTTGGTATTGTAGAGTGTGCCCTCTGTTTAGCTTATCATTAGTAGCACCATGGGGAGATGAATGTTCTTCATGGAGGAGCACAGCCAGAGGAATGAGATGCCACCAGCATAACTGAGGTGGTTGGGTTCCTTTCATTCTATTTCCCCTTCCGTTCTTATTTTGTTGTCTTCTATTTTCTGTTGCTTTGATTGCCTGCTTGATCATTAGTACTTTCATTTCTTAGATTTAGTTTCATTCTGTTATTTGCTTTTAGTTAAAAAAATTGTCTCATGTACCGCTCACTGAGCTTGAATCTAAAAAGAAAAGAAAAGAAGTGATGTATTGCATGAGAAATTGAGTTTATATTTAAGAATAGTCTTATTTACTTAAATGTGGTGGTATTCTTTGTGATTCTGAATGCATGACATAAACCGTGCATATTTGAATTTGAATAAAAGGATGTTGATGTATAAGGAACAGGAATTTAGAGAACTATTGTGAATTCTCTGAATTAAGTGAAAGCTTGATCCTTGAAGCAAAAGAAACAGCAAAAGAAAAATAAAAGCAAGGTCCAAAGCTCTGAGCATCAATGACTAGGGAGGTCAGCCATGATTAAAAGCTCAAAGAGTTGTTTCCCTAGTCATATGCTTGTGGTGTGAATGTATCAAGTAATCCTTGAGACAGAACACTAAGATTCGAGATCAAATGCAATCAACAGAGTATGCCAAAGGCTTTGAGCACCATTTTCTGGGAGTAACTGAAAGAAAAATCAGAACTTAAAGAGAGTTTCCCAGTTAAGTGCTTGTGGTGTTTTTGTGTCAAGTGAAGCTTCAGACAAAACATTTAAAGTCACGGTTAGGCTCGGGGTGCAAAGCACCAAAGAAAAGAGAATTAAAGGAAATTCGCTGTGTTCAATGATTAAACTAAAGTATAAAAAATTTAAAGAATTCATAATATTATCCGGATTCTAATTCCGAATGATAGTGACGTTCCTAAGATTCAAAGGATAGTGAGATGCCAAAACTATTCAGGATTGCAGTGTATAAACCCCACTTTGAGAAGAGACAGAAGATTAATTGAATACTCATTTCTCATGCAAATTCACATCTTGAGCCTATATTAGTTTGGTTGCTTAAGGACAAGCAACAATTCAAGTTTGGTGTTGTGATGTGTGAGCATCTTTTCTATCTTTTCCTAGTGAATTTGCATTTGAATTACTAAGTTTACTCAAGATTTAATTAATTTTATCCACTATGAATGCTACTTTAAGTTGTGTGCAATTTCTGTTTATTTCAGGTAGCATTCGGATGGATTTTATGGAGTTTTGTAGCAGAAAAGGAAGAAAGTGAATGATGCTGTCAAGCCCAACCTCCTTGCACTCAAACAAAAATAACTTGAGCTACAGAGGTGCAATTGACGTGAATTTAGAGGCATTGAAAAGCTAACTTCTAGAGCTTTCCAACTATGTATAATAGTGCACACTTCTTCTCCAACACACTCGGCCTTCATGGCGCCAAACTTGAGGTTACTCAAGTTTAGTGCCACACTCAAGTTTTCAAGAAGAATACATGCTGGCTTGCTGAAGCCAAACTTGAGAAATCTCAAGTTTGGCACCAGCTAAGAGGACTTGGAAGATTGCACACAAGTTGGATGAAGCCAAGTTTGGCGCCAACCAAAGGAACTTGAAGCATGCTTCACGTACGACTTGAGGCCAAACTTGAGGATACTCAAGTTTGGCGCCAGTGAAAGGGAACCAAAAGGATTGTTTCGGTTGGGTTGAAGCCAAACTTGAGGATACTCAAGTTTGGCGCCAACCCTTTTAAACATTGTGGTTCCATTTGTCAAATTCAAGCTGCACGAAGGATTTAGTTAATTTTGAATTAAACTTTATTCTATTTAAAATAAGGAAAAAGATATTATTTAGTTTTAGGAAATATAATTAACATTAATTAGAATTAGATATAAAAGGAAAAAGAATCAGTCCTTTGGGGTAATCTCATCTCTTCTCTTCTACCTCATTCCGCAATCGACAGTTTTTTTTAATCCTAGTTTTCTCTCTGAACCATGAGCAACTAAATCTCTACTATTAAGGTTAGGAGCTCTGTCTTTTGTATGGATTGATACTATTATTTTTCTATTTTAATTTATGTACTGATTTCTATTTCAATAATTATTTTCGTTCTTTATCTTATGAATTTGGGTGGAACGGAAGTATGACCCTTGTTCTAATTGAGTTCTTGTATAACTTGGAAAAGCTCTTTACTTGAACAATAGCTTGAAAACAATTTCTCCAAAATTTCTAATTATCTGGACTTAACAGGATACGTGACATATAATCCTCTTATATTTGAGTAATTAGGGTTTTTGTGGCATATAACTAGAATTGAACTTCACCCTCTAATTGGAATTAAGTGACCAAGGAATTGGCGGTTGATGAAGGTTAGAGGAGACTAAAAAGGTCTAAGGAATTAGGGTTTAGTCACATATAGTTTGCCATGAATGGAATCTTGCATGATTAAGATAGTTAGTAAGAAAAATCAATCCGGAAGATAGATATTTCTGAAGCCTTAACTATTTTCTCCATATATATATTTCACCTAAATTTACTGCTTGTTTTCTGATTCTCTGAATTACTGTTTGACGCATTTGAACTCTCAACACTCTTTTCTATTTGTCTAACTAAGTAAATCACTTAACCATTGTTGTTGAGTCCATAAATCCTCGTGGGATCGACCCTCATTCACTTGAGGTACTACTTGGTACGACCCGGTGCATTTGCCGGTTAGTTTGTGGGTTATAAATTCCGCACCAGGTAACATTGTAATTGTATATAAAAATCAAGGTACAATTTGTAATTATATAAGTTTTCGGGTATTTTCGGTAATAAAAAAGTACGAGGGTAAAAATAGGTATTTTATAAGTTCATGGTTA
>NC_029789.2:108388453-108398150 GCF_000816755.2 Arachis ipaensis
AAAATAGAATATTAAAAAGTTCGTTATTTAGAAAGTAATTAATAAAAGTTTAAAAATAAGGTTTTATAAACTAAGTTTTAAGAAAAGATATATAAATATTATTTGTTTACCATTTAAATTATTCTATTTATATTATTATTAATTTATTACGAATATTAATTAGTAGAGATATTATTAATATTATTATAAGTTAGAGAAGAGCAAATAGAGTGATCTTAAAAGCTTTAGAGAATGCAGACTTAATTAAACTACTTTATAATTCTTTTCCATAAGACACTAGGGAAAGGCGAGGGAATAATGCGAAGATAAATTATATTATGAAATGATAGGAAAAGAAAAGAAAAGGATTAAAGAACCTCTGCCACAGGAGAGCAGAGAATAGAAAAGAAAAGAATATATTAGATAAAACAATCTCTGCCATAGAAGGGCAGAGAGCAAAGACTAAATGAATCTAATAAACCTCTGCCACAGAAGAATAGAGCACAGAAAAGAAAAGAATGTTTTAACTAAAGGAATATCTGCCACAAGAGAGCAGAGGGCAAAGATAGAAAGACTTTAAAAGACTGTCTACCACAAGAGAGCAGATGTGACCTTGTTTGGGCCTTAGTACCAAATGTATAGTGGGGATGCCCACACACTGAAAACTGTTTTCCAGATGTAAGCTTATTAAAATATACTTAAAAGTCATACTGTATGCGGCCTAGCCGTAAGACTTATATGCACACTGTATGCATCTGGAAAGCCATACCTGGGACTCATGCCCGGGTAATGTCGGGAGCGGGTAGGCAACCAACACATGAGCTCATGGCCTGCATTAGGAATAGACATGCATCATACTTTTTTGTCCATATTTGTTTTTGAGTGTGTTTCCTGTGATTGTGGGTGTGCTAAATGGCTATTTGAATTTTGTGTTCTATAATTGTTGAATTATATTGTCCCTTGTTGACTATTATTGCTGACCAAGTATATACATGCCAGACAGAGACGACCCTTTGCGTATGGAGGGGTTCGTGTACGCATACAGTGCAGATTAGTCAAAATGGCTAAGTCTGCAGAATTTTAGCTTTACATTCTGAACTTCCGATGCGCATAACTTCCTTGTTTTAACATATTTTTCATCCGTTCCTTGAATGGTGTAAACTTCACGGACCCAATTTTTATATGAAATAAATTTGAAATGATTTGGGGGTCCGGAAGCCAAGTTATGGCTTACCGAAGTTCGGTTAATAATCAAATTTTCACAAGAACCTCAAACCCTAAGTTTCATTAAAAAACCAAACTCAATCCCAACCTTCTATACATATATTCAGCACCCCAACACCAATTACAACATGACATCCCTCAAACATTACCATATACAACCATTCCTCAATTTTAAACAACCATATGCATAAATTTCCCAATAATGTCAACAAAATCATCAATATACCACCTCCCAATTTTATCTATTCATATCACCATAATCAACTCATCATTTAACAACGTATCATCATCATAAATAATAATCATCCAGCAAATACTCAATCAATAGTAACAATATCATCAAAAGCATTAAGCATTCAATAGACTCATGCGTTCCAACCTATCCTATGGTCATCTAGCCTGAGTTTTCGCAAGACATTATATATTAAATACAAGAAACCCAAAATATAACTTGGCCGATTTTCTCGTATAACCCAAGACAACCCACTAGGCAAGATTGCAAGCCTCAACACCAAAATTCAGCAACTAGTTTCCAACTCCAAGCTTCCAATTAAGCTTCCAACATTCCTAATTTGCCTGATATCACATATATATATATACACACACACACACCTAACACATTTATCACGTACATATACCAATTTCAATACCTAACACATGAAATCAAGGGATCGAATAGGGTTTATAATCCTTACCTTGGATGTGCCTCAATTTAGAAAAAGCCCACTAATCCCTCAAGTCAATTTGATCCTAAAACATCAAATTAACCAAAATCTCAACACCCCCAAAACCATGAAATTTTTGGATTTGAAAAGAGAGAATTGAAACTTAAGATGTGCTTTTCTTACCTTACAATGTACTGAGCTTTGTAGAGCTCGTCACTACGGATGCGTGGCCGCAAACGGTGTGTTGATCGGAGTTCGGAGCGAGAAGTTATGTCAAATCAAAGGTTTGAGTGAGGGGTTTGTAAACGGGAAGTGTTCTTCCCCTCTTTCTTGCTGAAACCCAGCGTGTTTGCATGAATGGGAAGGAGAATGAGCTTCAGCTCATTTTGTTTAATGAGTTGGTTGGGCCCACGTGCCCAATTTAAGCCCGGTTCGACCGGTTCGGTCCAATCTTGGGCTAAATTCTTTGAAATTAGTGTCAAAATTCATGTTTTAATTAGGTCTATCTTATTTTACTATAAAATTTATATTTCTAATTTTTTTATTAAAAATTAATTTATTGATTAATTATTCACTAATTTTATGGGGTTTACACCGATCCTACTAAGAACTCCCTAGTTGTTACCTCAATTTCCACCCCCTTTCAGCTACAAGTGCGAAGGTTTAGTACGGAGCTACAGGAGCATAGAATATTATGCTTACAAGTTGGGTTGTTAGAATTTATTTTTCCCTTGTTATTTATTCTTTTGGTTTTTAGAGGGGTAGGACTTGTAATTGAAATTCTTTTACTAAGTCTATATATACAATGCTATGTGGATATATATATATATATATATATATATCTTTGTGACTAAGTAATTAAAAGTAACACGAAGGCTCAATATTAAATTAAGATAGTATATAATAAAAATGTTTAGAGGTAAGTAGCGCTCGGACTTTTAGTACGATCATGAGGTGCTAAAAGTTAGGGTGTGATGAGTGTATAATTTATACCCTTTTTGGCATTGTTTTTAGGTAGTTTTTAGTATAAATTAATTAGTTTTTACTATGTTTTTATTAGTTTTTATGAAAAAATCACATTTCTGGACTTTACTATGAGTTTGTGTGTTTTTCTATGATTTCAGGTATTTTCTGGCTAAAATTGAAGGACCTGAGCAAAAATCTGATTCAGAGGCTGAAAAGGACTGCAGATGCTGTTGGATTCTGACCTCCCTGCACTCGAAATGGATTTTCTGGAGCTACAGAAACCCAATTGGCGCGCTCTCAATTGCGTTGGAAAGTAGACATCCAGGAATTTTCAGCAATATATAATAGTCCATACTTTGCCTGAGTTTTGATGATGCAAACTGACGTTCAAATACCAACTTCCAACCTTATTCTGAAGTTAAACGCCAGAAACAAGTTACAAACCAGAGTTAAACGCCACAAACAGGCTGCAACCTGGTGTTTAACTCCAAGAGAAGTCTCTACATGTGTAAAGCTCAATGCTCAGCCTAAGCACACACCAAGTGGGCTCCGAAAGTGGATTTTCGCATCATTTACTTATTTTTTGTAACCCTAGCTACTAGTTTAGTATAAAAACTACTTTTAGTGATTTATTTCACATCTTTTGATCATCTTTTGATCATTTTTGAGAATATCTTTGTATCACTTTTGATCTCTTGATCACGTTTAGGGGGCTGGCCATTCGGCCATGCCTGGACCATCATCACTTATGTATTTTCAACGGTGGAGTTTCTACACCTCATAGATTAAGGTGTGGAGCTCTACTGTTCCTCATGAATTAATACAAAGTACTATTGTTTTTCTATTCAACTCAAGCCTATTTCTTCTCTAAGATATTCATTCGAACACAAGAACATGATGAATGTGATGATTATATGACACTCATCACCATTCTCACCTATGAACGCGTGCCTGACAACCACTTCCGTTCTACATGCAAACAAGCTTGAATGTGTATCTCTTGGGTTTCTAATCTAAGATTAGAACCTTCGTAGTATAGGCTAGAATTATTGGTGGCCATTCCTGAGATCCGGAAAGTCTAAACCTTGTCTGTGGTATTCCGAGTAGGATCTGGGATGGGATGACTGTGACGAGCTTCAAACTCATGAGTGTTGGGCATAGTGACAGACGCAAAAGGATCAATGGATCCTATTCCAACATGATTGAGAACCGACAGATGATTAGCCGTGCGGTGACAGCGCATTTGAACCATTTTCACTGAGAGGACGGACGGTAGCCATTGACAACGGTGATCCCCAACATACAGCTTGCCATGGAAAGGAGTATGAATGATTGAATGGAGACAGTAGGAAAGCAGAGATTCAGAAGCAACAAGCATCTCCATATGCTTATCTGAAATCCCACCAATGAATTACGTAAGTATTTCTATCTTATTTTATTTTATTCATATTTTAATTATCAAAACCTCATAATCATTTGAATCTGCCTGACTGAGATTTACAAGATGACCATAGCTTGCTTCAAGCCGACAATCTCCGTGGGATCGACCTTTACTCACGTAAGGTTTATTACTTGGACGACCCAGTGCACTTGCTGGTTAGTTGTGCAGAGTTGTGAAAAGGAATTGAGATTATGAAAGTGCGTATCAAGTTTTTGGCGCCGTTGAGATCACAATTTCGTGCACCAGGGTGTTACATGAACCACATGATGCGGATTTTACAAACCACAAAACACCGGCAAGTGCACTGTTGAGCGGATATTTTATACACTTTTTGGCATCATTTTCATATAGTTGTTAGCATGTTTTGTTTAGTTTTTATTAAGTTTTCATAGGTTTTAGTGTTAAATTCACATTTTTGGATTTTATTTTGAGTTTTCGTGTTTTTGTGTAATTTCAGGTATTTTCTGGCTGAAATTGAAGAGTTGGAGCAAAAGTCTGATTTAGAGACAGAGAAAGCACTGCAGATGCTGTCCGGATCTGACCTCCTTACACTCGGAAGAGATTTTTGGAGCTACAGAAGTCCAAAAGGAGCATTCCCAATGGCTATGGAAATCGAACATCCAGGGCTTTCCAACAATGTGTAATAGTCCATACTTTACTTTAGAAATGAAGCCTCAAAACTGGCATACAACGCTAGCCTCCTGCCCTATTCTGGCATCCAACGCCCAAAGGAGAAGAGACCACGGAAGAGCTTTTCTGGAGCTACAAAAGTCCAAATAGAGCATTCTCAATGGCTATGAAAATCTGACTTCCAGAGCTTTCTAGAATAGAAGGCCCAAAACTGGCGTCCAACGCCAGCCTCCTGCCCCCTTTCAGGCGTCCAACGCCCAAGGAGAAGCGACCAGCGTCCAAACTCCCAAAGAGGACCCCCTAGCCAGCATTCAATGCCCTAGAGGCCTCCTAGCACGTGGATCTCATCAAAGCTCAGCCCAAACACTCACCGAGTGGGCCCCAGAAGTGGATTTTAGCACTAAAAGACTGTTTTACCCTTTCTTATGTAATCCTTAGTCATTAGTTTAGTATTTAAGGGATATTTTACATAATCATACGAAGACTTTAGACCTTTTACCATATTTTTCGTTTACCATTGTATTCTCTATCAGTATGAGTTTCTAAACCTCCTATGTTGAAAGGAGGAGCCCTGCTGAGTTCTATGAATTAATAAAAGTATTACTGTTTCTCTTCAATCCGTGTTTGATTCCATTTTAAGATGTATATTCGTTCTTCAACTTGATGAATGGGATGATCCGTGACAATTAGCTCCGTTCTTCATACTAATACCTCGTGCCTGACAACCACCCATTTCTTCTTGGGTTCGTGTGAATACGTGACTGGAAAGCATCGAACCGCCAGCTTGATTATACATCTCTTATATGGCTAATCCATGACTTCGTTGGGGACTTCTCGAGACACCAGTTCACCCAAGGTATGGGGAGATTAAGGTCTCTGTGGTAGAGGCCAGAATCTAAAGGCGCAGTATTCTCTGATCCAGAAGATTCGACCTTGTCTGTGGCGTTTTGAGTAAGATCACCAAGGGAATAGACTGCTAGAGCTTCACCCTCATTCAACTTGGATGACCACGGCCATCCGACATTAAATCTAAAGAAGAGGAGATTGGCGACCGTGGCCATATGGCATTGATTACATACAGCCTGCCATAGAAGAAATCATTCACAATTGAAGAAGACAGTAATACCAGAGTTAATCCAGAAAGACAAAGCATCTCCAAGCCTTAACCATCTTCCTATCACTGATTCCATTCAAATTCACAAAGTATTTTATACACTTTTATTCCTTTTATGCTTTCAACTAAATTTAAACCAATAACTCTTCTATCTACATGACTAAGATCTGCAAGATAACCATAGCTTGCTTCAAACGACAATCCTCGTGGGATCGACCCTGACTCACTCAGGTATTACTTGGATGACCCAGTGCACTTGCTGGTTCAGCTGTACGAAGCGTGGGAATTCATGCACCATGCATCGAATCATATCAAGTAATACCTCAGGTGAGTGAGGGTCGATCCCACGAGGATTAATGGTTCAAGGAAACAATGGTCAATTAACTATTCTAGTCAGACAATCAATAATAAGTGTTTCAATAGTAAATAGCATAAAAGCAGAAAATTAAACAAAAGCAAACAAACTTGGTTGAGAAAGTAAGATGATAAAGATAGTTATAGCATCAAAGATGTTCACTCATTAGGAAAATAATCCTTGTGTCTATTAAATGAGGTATGCAAAGATTAATCACGACGAATCATAAATAATCAAATTCTAATTCCTTGGAAATTTAATTTCTCTTTAACTTAATGAATAGCTAATTCCTTAGTCAATTACTTAAGAAAAAAGAGGTAAAGCACAATTCTGATTCAATTTCAAGTAAGATTCAAAAGGAGTCCTTAGGTTGAATTATATGTCACGTATTCAAACTAGTCCCAACAATTGAAACTCACAAAGTGTTGCACACTCTTTGAACCTATTCCTAGTGTAATAAAAAAGTAGTGTGAAAGAGTTTTCAAGCAAATTCAAATATTAATTTTTTCCAAAATAATACTTCGAATCCAAGACGGAGTTAGAATGTTTTCCATCAATTCTAAATCTTTAGGGATGAAGAACTAAAACTCAATCATTAAATAAATCAAAACATAAACCTCATATAAAATAAAACACTTAGATTAATAATCCATAAAAAGATGAACAGAGCTTCTAACCTTAACCAAGCAGGTTAGTGACTCATGCTTTGAAAACAACAAAAAACAAATATGGAAATGACAAAGAGTCCGAAGGGTGGATCCCCCGGATGATGGATTTTCTTTTTTCCTAAGTTGCTTAAGGACTTTATATACTAAACATCAATGCAAAACCTAATCATTAAATTCAAACTTAATCCAAAACAAAACAAAATCAAATCAAATCAAATATTCCGCATTAAATCTTCATCTTTGTAACTTTTCTTCAAGGCTTTAGTATTCCTAAATTGCATTCTGAATGGGCTTGGAGTGGCAAAAGGGATTAATTATGAAAACTGGGCCAAGTGACACGCTTTTCTTGTGAAACGCCACGCTTTTGCATCCAAGGGATATGCTTTCCTGGGAGTGGGCCTTCTTTGGCATGCAACGCCATCCTTAGGCGTGTGGAATGCCCAGCTTTTCTCCTTGGCGTGTGGCACATCATGTGTGGTGTTAAACGCCCAAGTGTTCTGGTCCCTAGAACTTAAAATGGGGTCTTTGAAATAGTCTTCTGGAAACTTGGCCTAGCGGACCTTGTCGTGTAACACGCCACTCAATAAAATACGGTCCTGGGAGGTGAACTATGGTGTGTGACATGCCCATAATGTGGCGTTACACACCCATTCAAAAATTGCACCAAAGGCTTGTCGAAGGTGTGTAAGTTGCACGCCCGTTCATTGTGGCATGTGGAACGCTCACTGTTCACTAGTGTCGAGCGTACGCATGACCATGACAAAAATCTTCAATCGGGCGTACGCATGAATCTTCATTTTTTCAGCTTTTGCGTGTACGCATGCAGCAAGCATATCCATGAATCCCCATTCTTCAACTGTTGCGCGTACGCATGACTTCCTTTTCGAAGGCATTTCACGCCTTCTCCCTGGTGTGTAACGCCATGCCGTTCTTCATGGGCCACGCTTTCAAAACCATGGACTAAGCTTCCAAGGTGTGTCCAAGGCTCCAAAGTGTGCCAAAAACTCCTTTTTTCTTTTTTTGAGCTTATTTTGTGCTTTTTGCTTCTCTTTCTATTATTTCCTGCAAATTTCATCAACTCAAGCAATCAAAGAAATATTCAATTTAAGCACAAAAATACTACAAAATTAATCATTATGCATTTATTTCTTATATAAAAAAGCATAGAAAAATACAACATGATGCGCACGCATCACCACACCCTTGCATCTACCTGGGGAGCCTCAATATTAACCAACCTAGAGCAAGTGGGGCAAAATAACAACCCTTACGTTTACCCAGGAGGTACGTTCTCATATATCCAGGAAGAACAAAGGAGGGGATCCTAACCTCCCACGATCTTTCTGGAAGCAATTTTACAATACGAGGAGGAACAAAGAAGGGAATCCTCACCTTCCACCATCTCCTGGGGTTGGACTTTCAAGAAAGATTACTCAGATAAAACAATTATTCCTTTAAAAATCAGTTTTATAATATTAAAAATATATTTATGCAACCCTATCTTCTTTATACTCCGATATATTCTCCTTAATCAACTCAAAACACTAAGCGAAATTACTTCTGTTAATTTATCTACAGCACTCTACAACCTTAAGTCTCCGGCTCTAAACACAAAATAAAAACTACTCTTTTTATCTTATCAGTACACTCTTGCTCACCCTAAAAGCCTAAATACTAGCTAAGAAATCTCAATCGGTAGTTATAGATGTTTGGAAAGCTTAAGAAATGGTTTAAATCTCAAAAACACTATTTTCAGCCAAAACAGGGATCCGCGCACGGATACCTCCCGCGTATGCGGGATGTCTGGGCAAAGCCCAAAGTCCGCATTGCGTGGTATATGTTTGCGTACGCACAACACCCAATTCGACAGGTCTGCGTACGCACGACCAAGCCACGTACGCGAGATCACAAAGCAGTGGGGAATCCTCGTGTCGTGTGGCATGTCGCATAGCATGTACCTTGTAAAACCCGTAAAATTTATAAATGATTATCCAATAAATTAATTATTAATCCAAGAAATTAGAAAGTTAAATTTTATAGTTTAATGAAGTAGAAACAATTAAAACATGAACTTTGGCACTAATTTTAAAGAATTTGGCCCAAGCTTGGGCCCAAGGCCCAACCTAACTTAATGAAATAAAAGGGCTTCAGCTGTCTCTTCCCTCTCTCATTATGAAACACGCTGGAAACACTTTGGGGGAGGAGAAGAAAAATCTCAAACCCTTGCTCCAATTTCAATTTACCATATCTTTCAATCCGGAGCTCCAATCGCCACACCGTTTGCGGCAACACGACCGCAGCGTCAAACTCTACAAAGGCTAGTCCTTGATTAGGTATAGAATCCACTTTTCATTTTTAGTTCTCTCCTCCCCAAATTTCGAAATTCAATATGTAATTATCTTGAATTTTGCTTGATTTCGGTGTTTAGGTTCAAATTATCTTGCGGGTATTGTCGGGTTTAGCTCACTTGAGCTATGGGTGAGGTAAGCACTCTTGGAAGTCTTCTATTATGTGTTTATGTCGCTTTACTCGTATCTTATCTGGTTTACGTTTATCACTTACGTGAGTGATGCGTTTTTCTGTTTAAATCTTTTGTTTAACTTTCCTTCAAAAAGCTCCTAGATATAAACCCTTTTCAACTATATTATATTATAT
>NC_029789.2:108398292-108404267 GCF_000816755.2 Arachis ipaensis
ATATATATATATATATATATATATGGCATGAATGTTCATGAGCATGCATTTGGGACTTTAAGCACTAAACTAGAGATATTGAGACTGATCACCTTGATATCACTTGTTTGGTGTGAACAAGGACCAGATGGCGACTCGTGGACGCGGTCAAGGGAGAGGTAGAAATTGAAATGAGGAACCTGAGACGAATGCAAACAACCCCGCAAACTTCATGGCTTCCATGGAAAATATGGCTGTGGCTATGCAGGCCACGGCTGCTGCCTTCGAAAATCAAGCAAACAATGGAAATAGCAGAAACATGGATGATAGGCCGATGACATTGTCTACTTTCCTGAAAGTGCATCCTCCAATCTTCAGAGAAGCTACGAACTCCACTGAGGTCGACAATTGGTTTCAGGCAATGGAATGGGCCTTGAAAGCTCAGCAGGTTCCCGAGGAATAGTGGGTAGAGTTCGGGACCTACCAGTTACAGGGTGAAGCCCAGTACCGCGGCGTATCCTGCAACTAGATCGTACTGTGATACATTGGGTGGTGGTTCGGACGGAGTTCTGTAGGACATATTTCTCTAGCTCAGTAAGAAATGCTAAAGAGCTTGAGTTGATGCAGTTAAAGCAAGGTCAGATGACTGTTGTAGAGTATACCAATAGATTTAAAGAGTTGTGCCGGTTTTCCCAAATCTGTCAATGTGCTCCAGAGGACTTTGCTGAATAAAAGTGTATAAAGTACAAGGGAGGACTTCAGAGTGACATTCTGAGCTCTATTGGACTGATGGAGATTAGGGTTTTTTCTGAGCTTGTGAATAAAAGCCGAGTTGCTAAGGAATGTGTGAGAAAGGCTACTGAGGCAAAGAATGATAACCAGGAGTTCCACCAAAGAGACCACAATTAGAATTTGGCAACAAGGGGACAAGAGTTCAAGAGGAATGGAAACTATCATCCTAATAGTCTCATAGGAATGGGCCAGGACCATGTTACCATTGTGGGAAATTAGGGCATATCTCCTGATACTGTCCACGAGGAGGAGGTAACCGTGAACCTGACAACTGAATTTTAAATTACGCTATAGGACATATAAAAAATTTCATTTGTTCATAAATAAGGTGGAAAAGACGAACTAGGGCACGAAGTGTCAAACCTAAACTAAACTTAATTGTGCCACGTAGGACTTTATTTATACCTAATTTTACATGGAATGGAACGAATAGTCAATTTCTTAAAGGCAAATGAATCAGAGTGCGATAGCGGGAGCATGGTGAATGTGAAGACATTAGCGTTATTTGGATGAGGAAGAGATTTTTTGCGGGTGGTACGCCATTATAGAGAATTGGTTGAGTGTCGGGGGAAACTAAATGTGGAACTAAGGAGGGAATTTCTCTCGCGAACTCTTAGGGCGAACAATATTTTCAAGGGCAAAAATTTTTGTTAAGAGGATAGGATGTAAAACCCACGAAATTTATAAATCATTAGCCAATAAATTAATTTTTAATCCAACAAATTAGAAAGTTAAATTTTATAGTTTGATGAAGTAGAAATAATTATAACATGAATTTTGACACTAATTTTAAAGAATTTGGCCTAAGATTGGGCCAAACAGATCGAATCAGACTTGAAACGGTCCCAAGTCCCAACCCAACTTAATGAAACAAAAGAGCTTCTTCTCTCTCTTCCCTCTCTCATTATGAAACACGCTAGAAACACTTTGGGGGAGGAAAAGGAAAATCTCAAACCCTTGCTCCAATTTTAATTTATCATATCTTTCAATCCGAAGTTCCGATCGCCGCACCGTTTGCGATCACGCAACCACAGTGTCGAGCTCTACAAAGCCTAGTCCTCGATTAGGTATGGAATCCACTTTTCTATTTCAGTTCTCTCCTCCCCAAATTTCAAAATTCAATGTGTAATTATGTTAAATTTTGCTTGATTTTGGTGTTTAGGTTCGAATTAACTTGCGAATATTGTCGGGTTTAGCTCACTTTAGCTGTGGGTCAGGTAACCACCCTCAAACCATTGGTATATATGTTGAATTAGTGAACTCTATTTTGAATATAGTGGTAATTATGATTATAGATTAAAATTGATTGTTAGATGGAGTCAATTTGAGAATTTGGAAGCTTGTGATCAAGCTTTGGAGGCTGGGTTTTGCTTGGAGAGGAGTTGGGATTTTGAAGCTTGGGGTGTGGTATATAAGTAAGGTGTTCCATGCGTTAGGAGGAATCAACCAAGGTATGGTTTTGGTTTCTCGTAACTAAAATATAACGTGTCGTGAAAACATAGGTTAGTTGACCATAAGATAAGAATTGAATTATTTATGTGGTTGGTGCTTGAGATTGGTTAATATGTATGTTGGTTAGTAACTTTGAGGTTTTGATTGATGCTATTATGAATGATGTGTTTAATCTTATATATGAGGTTGGTAAATGATGATGAGGTATATATTGAAATGTTGTTTTGAGCTTAAATTATTGGATTGAAATCTTGATGGAGGTGGTGAATTGGTATGTTGAAGGGTGTGGTGGTAGCATTGAGGTTGGTTAGAGCCATTAAAAAGTGTTGGGAATTAAATATTTTGAAAGTTAAGGTTTGGCATTTCATGAAAATCTATTATTTTTAACCAACTTTGATGGAGCATAACATGGCCTCCAGACCTTCAATTTTTATCAAACTTTTCTAAAAAGAAAATTTGGTCCGAGAGGTTTACACCGTTTGAAGAACAGAGGAAAAATGTTTTCAAAGAAAAAAGTTATGCGCGTTTGAAGTTTGGTGTGCAAAACAAGAATTCTGGACTTAACAGCTTTCTTGTAACTTCTGCTATGCATGCGTACATGAGGGACACACGTGACGCGGCCATTGAGCACTGCCTATGGGGCTCGCGTACGTGGGAGTGTGTCGCGTACTTGGACGTGGCATTTTTCTTGGTTGCATGCGTGACCACATGACACACGATGCAGGGAATACTCTCAGGTTGAGGAGCTCGTGTACGCGAACCAGTGATGCGTACGCAAGCGTGTCCAGATTTGCCTCCTGTATACACGAGCATGGTACTGCGTACGCAGACCCCTTGTTTTTCAGAAACTTGAATTTGTGCTTCTTAAACCATTCCTTCAACTTTCAAAACCTTACACTTGTTTAAATCCTAAATGATGAATTATGGGTAGCAGAGTATGGTTAGGCCTATGAGGAAGATAACTTGCTGGTGAAGAAAGAAGGAAAGTGAATGATGAGGGTGGCAGAAGTGTTGTTTTTGTAATAAGCTTGATGGCTATGTTGAATTATGATTTATGGCTAATAATGGTTATGTGAACTTGATTGGATAATGATAAATAAGGATGTATAGTGATGAGTATGTGTAACTTTTCTATCTGTTGTAAGGTGTGTTGGACACTATATCCTATGAGTGTGATGGGCACTATATCCCGAGAGCGTGGCGGGCACTATATCCCAAGAGTGTGGGAGCACCTTACCTTGGGAATTTTATCGGGCACTATATCCCATGAGTGTGACGGGCACTATATCCCGAGAGCGTGGCGGGCGCTATATCCCAAGAGTTTGAGAACACTTTATCCCAGGTAATGCGACAGGCACTATATCCCATGAGTGTGGCGGGTACTATATCCCGAGAGTGTGACAGGCACCATATCCCAAGAGTGTGGAGGTATATTAGAGAGATGATATCCGGGTTAGCTTCCAGATGTGTCAGGTTCTGGCAAAGTAACCAACACGTGAGCTCACGGCCAGTAGGAAAGACATACATCATATGCATTTGTCTGTTTGCTTTGGTTTGCTTTCTTGGGTTTGCCTATTTGATATTCGTGCTTAACTGCTATATGTTCTGTTCACTGTATCTATAAACTACCTTTGTTTTCCTTGTATGCATTGTTTGTCTATGCAACTGAGATGCCCCTTGTCTGGAGGAGGAGTGACGAGGGCAGTTCCACCAGTGTTTCGGAGGGTTGGAGGAAAGGTGATGAGTTTTAGGGATTAAGTTAGAATTGGAATAAAATCAAGAATTCCTTAGATACTTCACCTTATTTATGGTTTTCAATTATAGTTTTAAGTTTGAATCTTTTGTCGGAAGTTCTAGGATTACCTTCAGCTTTTCTAGGACCTTATATGTTAGTTACGTGGACATTGTTACCATGCTGAGAACCTCTAGTTCTCACCCCAAACATATTTTGTGGTTTTCAGATGCAAGACGTGAGACACCTCGCTGAGGCATACTGGGAGCTTCTGAAAGCAAAGGACTTTTGTGTTTTGGGACTTTATTTTAGTTTATGATGTATATATAGATACTCTTATATCTCTACTACATATGTATGTTATGTTTATCCCTCTTAGAGGTTGATTTGGAGAAATAGGTTCTATAAGCTGTATGTTGGGCATTAATATGTATATATGTATGCTCTAGCCAGTTTAAACTTCGTGAGCCGAGTCAAGAGCTTTGTTATCTGTATCCTTGGAAGTCTTTTTTTATTTAACGCTTTTGTTTAACTTTCCTTTAAAAGGCTCCTAGATATAAACCCTTTCCAACTATATATATATATGGTTTTGGTTTCTTGTAGATAATATATAATGTTGCGTGAAAACTTAGGCTAGACGACCTAGGATAAGTTGAATTATGTGTTCGTGCAAACTAAGTGTTCGCAGGTCAGGTCTGGAACTTGGTATATATATATATATATTACTTTTAGAGGTCGTAGTGCCTCGCCACCTCTATTTTACATCCTATGTGTAAAGCTCTGTGTGTTAAGGTGTTACATACCCCTTTTTCCCAAAAAAGTTGCTAAGTTTCAGAAATTAGAGTTTTGTACCAAATTTTGATCACACATCACTTTTTTGTTAAAAATTATTGTTAGTCCGTTCTTTAAAGGTCATAAACTTCACGGACCCAATTTTCATTCTAAAGAAGTTTCACAAAATTTGGGGGTCCAGAAGCCAAGTTATGGCTCGCTGAAGTTGGTCAAAAAGTCAGCTTTTACCAAAAGGTTCAAAACCTCATTCTTTCTAAAACCTCAATCCAAAATCATTTGTTCCACAACTAAAACTGCACCAAACATATCCAAACCATATTTCTTACATTCTCCATTCGTTCTACAATATATTAACATACGATTCTTTCAATCTATTCCACAATTTCTTTCATGACACCTCACTGAATCCAATATCATTCATCAACATTTCACACTATATACATACACCACATATACACTAACAAACCAACCAGTTCATTTAACATTTTCCAACAAAATCACTAATCCTCAATCATACATATAATTCAACTTATCCTATGGTCAACTAGCCTAAGTTTTCACATGACATTATACATTAACTATGAGAAACCCAAATCATACCTTGGTTGATTCTTCCTTAAGCTTAAAACGCTACAATACAAGCTTCCAAGATTTCAAATCAACTCAAGCAAAATTCCAGCCACCAAAGCATTGTCATAAGACCTCCAATTTGCTAATTCAACTCCAATTCAACATAAACTCAAGCTAGTTCGTACAATTCAGTCAAATTAATACTAGGGCACACAAAAAATTGGACAAACTATAAGGTTTTAGAGTTTTCTTACCTTTGATGATTGGAATAAAATCCAACCCGATCCGCAGCGGGTTGGGTAGGGTGCGGGTAGGATTTTCGTGCGGGTCAGGTAGGGTGTGGGTTGAGCCTCAACCCTAGCCGACCAATCCGCACCATATATATATATATATATATATATGTTATATACTTATACAAAAATATATTTTAAGTAGAAGTTAAACTAAAGACTTCTCACTAAATATAAAAGATCCTTAGTCATTAAAAGAAGATCATTAATTGATAATTTAATAAACTTTTATTACATAAAAGTCAGTTCTATTTTAAATTATCATTAAGTTATATAATAACGTTGCATTTTTTTTTGTAACCCGCGGGTAGGGTCGGGTACCCGCGGGTTAAGAGCGGGTAGGGTTAGGGTTGAGATATTCTCAACCC
>NC_029789.2:108404301-108469775 GCF_000816755.2 Arachis ipaensis
CTCTATGAGGAACAAAATAACAAGTTTCTTGGAGAGCAAGCTAAGTAACTAAGTACATATATACATAAACTGATAAACCAAAATATCCCATGGACTACTCCGCTTCAGGAATCCAGACGCCTAGCGAGGAGCCTATCGACCTTCATATGAAAACAGCAACATAGTATGGAATGAGAACCAGAAGTTCTCAACATAGTAAAGGTGCCACGCATATAATAAATAAGGTCCTGGGAATGCCAGAGGCAATTCTAGAACTCCGTCATACAATTGTAAAACTTAATTTCTAAACAGAAGCCATAAATAGGTATAGGTATACTAAACCTGCCTAAACTCACTCAATCTTAAACCTAACCTAACATCAAACCATTTCACCCTTCCTCCGTTCCTCCGTCATCCATAATTCAGCAAAGACAAGCAACCAGACGAATTCACGCACAAGAAATAGGCAGATAGTGCAAGCAGCAAGTATAGCAGGTAGCATGTATACATACAGTTAGGCAAACTCAGGAAATGCATAGCAATCAAAAGAAACAAATGCACATGATGCATGCCTGTCCTATGGCTGATAGGGTCCATCTATTGGTTATCCAGCCAACCCGACAAGTCCGAAAACCTTAGACTATCCCACGTCGCGCATCCCCATGAGTCTATGCATAGATTTCGTATTCATATATCAGTCAAATCACTCACTGAGGGCTATCCATACCTGGGAATTTATACGTGCCCGATCACCCTTACGACGTAGGGTCAATAGAGTATCGAGATTCAACCTGGAACATGTAGTGGCGAGCCACGGTTCTGTTACCCAGGGAAACTTGTATCTCAGATATCATTCATAAGCCATTCCATATTTATAATCAATATATCATCATTTATCAAGCCTTACATTAAACTCCTTTAATATTCTTATCTCCGTCATATAAGCCATCATTTACCTCTTACTTCACCCTCAAGTTATCTTATTTTCCTAGCTTTGCTTATCTACTGGACTTAGTACTATACTTTAAGTTTTAAAAGGAAGAAAATGGAGGTTTAGAAGTGAAAATTGGGTTTAAAATAGTCAAAACTGGTTTTTGCAGCAAGTAGCAGCCACGCACACGCGTAGGCCACCCGCACGCGTGAAGCGTTGATAAACTACTATTTTATGGTTTATATTGTGCTAAATTGAGTGGTTTTTCATCCATTATTCTCACGCTTATTCATAGAAATTGCGGGTAGGGTTAGGGTTGACTCCAAACCCTACCCTACCCTACCCATTGCCACCCCTAACTGTTAGATTGCACCTAAACCACTAAAATCATTAAAATCACTCAAAACCCAAACCAAATTTGCAGAAAAGAGAAGAACAGAGAACTGGGCACAAAATTCAGAGAGACTTACTACTTTGTTCGGATAGAATTGAAGAGGACTCCGAGACGAATGCGTGGCCTCAAATGGCTTGTCAATCGGAGCTCCGTAATTAAAGTTATGTGAAATTGAAATTGGAAGTGAGATGGAAGTTAGGATTCTAAGCTCCCCCTTCTTCATCAATGTGAAATCAAAAATGGAGGGGAAAGGAGGCTGAGTTTAGCTTAAATGGGTTGGGCGTTGGGTCCAATATGGATCCGATTCAACCGTTTTACCCGTTGGCCCAACTTTAGGCTAAAACCTTTAAAAATAGTCAAAATTTGTATTTTTAATATTTCTACTTCCCTAAACTATAAAACTTAATTTTCTAATTTCTTTGAATGATAATTAATTTATTGGCTAATTATTTATGAATTTCGCGAAGTTTACAAAGAGGCATTATTTATGAGATAGAGACATTTTTTGCCATATCTAAATTTTCTTCACTATTTATCTGGCCATATGAAGTGGAGAAAAATGAAAAACACTTGGAAAGAAAACTGCAAAGAATCAGTATAAAATAATTACGAGCATCCTTTTTTTGCTTTTATTTTTTATATGTGTGAAAAAGGGGACCAAGTAAGGGATAGTAATATAAAACTAAACATTACCATATAGTAGAGCACACACACACACATAGAAATTCAGAGTCTCAAAGTAAAGCTAGATACTCTTATTTGATGTGAACCTTTGGTGTAGGAAAAAGAACAAACATATGGTGTGCAAAAGTTGGAAAGAAAAAAAATGAAGGATTAAAAGTCAAATGAGATAAAACTAAGTATGAATACTCTTAGAAACAGAACAAATAATAACACTGTATCACCAATTCTTTGATCTTAATTTTATTAATATTAATCCTCTCTTATTACCATTAGATGCCTTGATATGTGTGTTAAGTGTTTTCAGGGTTTATAGGACAGGAATGGCTTAGAGGATGGAAAGGAAGCATGCAAAAATGGAAGGAGTACAAGAAATTGAAGAAATTGCTAAGTTGTCCAGCTTGACCTCTTCGCACTAAATTGATCATAACTTGAGCTATAGAGGTCTAAATGATGCGGTTCCAGTTGCGTTGGAAAGCTAACGTCTGGGGCTTCAATTTGATATATAATTTACCATAGTAACCATACAGATAGGTGACGCGAACGCGTGGTCCATGCGAACGCGTCGTAGTGACAAAAATCAGCGTGTTTGAATTCGCAACCAGCGAATTCTGGGCTGTTTCTGGCCTAGTTCTCGGCCCAGAAAACACAAATTAGAGGCTATAAAGTGAGGGAATGAATCCATTCATCAGACAACATTCACGTTAACAATTTTAGGATTAGATGTAGTTTTAGAGAAAGAGAGGTTCTCTCCTCTCTCTTAGGATTTAGGATTAAGATTTCTCTTATTTTAGGATTGCTTCTATAATCACAGGTTTAATGTTCCTTTAATTTATTTTCTACTTTTATTTATTCCAATGCTTTTACTTGTTAATGTTCCTAATTTGGGTTATGAATTTTTCATGTTGAGATTTGAATATTCTGTTTAATGCAATTTGAGGTATTTCAGTTTATAATTGTTTTATTCTGTTTAAGATTGCTTTCAATTCAATTTAGATTTATTTTCCCCTTTTGGCTTTGGTTAAGTAATTTATCACACTTGAGTTATCAAACTCATCTGTTGATTGATATTGAATTCTTTGCTGGTTAATTTGTACTCCAATATCTCTAGTCTTTCTATAGGAGTTGACTAGGACTTGAGGATCAAATTAATTTATCCACTTGACTTTCCTTTGTTCAGCAAGGGTTAATTAAAAGTGGGAGCAGAATCCAATTCTCTTCACACCTGATAAGGATAACTAGGATAGGATCTAAATTTCTCATACCTTGCCAAGAGATTTTTATTATTATCAATTTATTTTCCTTGTCATTTAAATTACTTGCCCCTTATTTCCAAATTACATAACCAATAATAAAGCATACCTCCCTGCAATTTCTTGAGAAGACGACCCGAGGTTTAAACACTTCGGTTATAAATTTTATTGGGTTTTGTTACTTGTGACAACCAAACTTTTGTAAGAAGAGAATTCTTGTCGGTCTAGAAGCTATACTTACAACACGGATTTATTTGTGAAAATTCTAGATCGCGCGAGAGTTTCGTTCTTCAAGCGTACAGCAAGTCACGCGTACGCGTGAAAATGCACACACGCATACACGTGAAAATGCACACACGCGTACGCATGCTTCTCACACATGCGTCGTCAAAATGCCACGCCACACGTACGCATGGATGGGCGTTTTTCCAAAAATTTGGCAAGATGCCTATAGAGCTTGCTGCAACCAGTTTTTAGTTCCTGCTTCACAGTTTTAAGTATCAATATTCCATTGTCCATAACTTTCTCCACAAAATTCCGTTTTTCCCAAAAATGATATCGTTTAAAAGCTTACAAAACCATCTTTCATTTGCAACAAATCACAACTCAATCCAAAATTTGAGGAGTAAATTATGGACTTCCAAAGTTCATCAAAATTTGGTTTTTAACCAATTCTCAAGCAAACCTCATTTTCATCAACTCATGTTCCTTACCATTACAACTTGCATTTTAATACCATATTAACCCATTTCATTAACAACCATTATCAATATTACCTTTAACCAATTCAACAAACCTTGATCATCAATAAATATCAACACTTTATTACACATATCAATATCTTCATCAATCCCTCACTAATGATCTCAAACACACATGTTCAACAATAACAACTCTTGCTCATAACTCCCAATACTAGCTCAATCACAAGAATACATACTCTTTACTTCAACAACTCACAAACACATATCAATATATATCACTTATATAAACAACCTTTCATTATTATATATCAACACTTCACATTTGTTATCCCTCCAACACATAAATCAACCCTTTATTACTCATTCAATTCCAACACAAGTTCAACCATAACTTTATACAACAACTTCACAAGGCTAATCATTTAATGCACATAATCAATTCAACTTATCCTATGGTTCTTCTAGCCTAAGTTTTCACAACACCTTAAATGTTAAATGCGCGAAACCTAACCATAACTTGGCCGATTACCGCGTTTGGTCCAAGGCAACCCGCAAGGCCAAATTGTAACCCTCATTCACCAAAATCCAGCAACTATAACTCACTCCCAGCTTCCAATTAAACTCCCAACATATCCAATTGCTTCATATCACAAATTTACATGCACCTAACATAAGTATGACAATCATATTCCCAAAATTCAATACCCAAAACACCAAATTAATGAATTAATTAGAGTTCTAGGACTCTCACCTTACCAACGAGAAATCGGGACAAGACCCGGCAAGTCCACCAAGTTAATTTGATCCTAAACACCGAAATTGAACAACTTTCAACATAATTGCTTATAGATTTTCGAAACTGTAAATGGGGAAATTGAGCAGAAAAACGTGAATTCCTTACCTTACAATGTATTGGGCTTTGTAGAGCTCGACGCCGCAAACACGTGGCCGCAAACGGTGCGACGATCGAAGCTCCGGATCAAAAGTGAGGGTTACGTTTCTTATAATGCTCTTCCCCCTGTTTGCTTGCCTTCAGCGTGTTCTTACATGCAGAACTGGGAAGAATGATCTTCAGCTCATTTAAAATTTTAAATGATTGGTCCGGTTGGGCCTACGGGTCCGGTTTAGCCCATCCGGTCCAACTTTGGGCCAAATTTTTCGAAATTGGTATCAAAATTCTTGTTTTGATGAGCTCTATCATATTTTGATATTAGTTTTGTATTTTTAATTTTTCCTATTTAAAATTCGATTTATTGACTAATTATTTACTGATTTTATCGGAGTTTACATCCTACCCACCTAATTAGGAATTTTTCCCTCAAAATTCAGATTAAGTTATCTGAAAGGAGGTGTAGGTAGTCCTTCCGCCTGTCTGATTCGAGTTCCTAGTTACGTTTCCCATTTTAGCATCTTCTACTAATGTAACTTCTACTCTGCCTAGCTGCTTGGCAATGGTATCTTATTATTTATCCTAACCGGGGTTACTCGAAGCGTTAGATCCTTTCTCAGTTGCACTGGTTCAAGTTCTAATGCGTGATTGACATCAGAGGTGTACTCCTAAAACTGAGATGTGATACATCACACCAGTTCGAGGAATATGGGAAAAGAGTTACCTGATATGCCACTGGCCTAATTCTCTTCAGAATCCGAAAAAAATTCCGTCCTTGCCATTAATCCAGGTCCTAAGACACTTCGGTTTCAATCCCTTAATCTTGACTCACTCATTGTTTCCAGCTTGTTAAAGTAATCTTCTCGAGTTCAGGACTTCCTTGGTTCGTATATCTCTTCTGTTAGCTTTTTATAGTGAGAATGTTAACTCGAATTTGCGTAGCTCTTCTCTGTTGTCTCGGCTATTAAATTCAGGAATTAAGCCGTTCGATGTTCTAGTTTCCGATTAATACAGAGGTGTTTAGCGTACTGTGAAGTCTCACCTTCTCCCTGATGTGTAGTCTTATTACTATCTTTAATAAGTAATTTGCCCCGATAGGTAAAATAGACTTGCTCACTTGATCCACGATTTCCTAACAGCATCACCTTTCGTCCTAAACTTCGGCAACCTATTACGAGATCGATAGCTATCATTTTTTACCTTTAATGTAGAACTTTCGACGGTTGTAGCATTTCGCACGGCTTCTGGTGCTCTCTCTTCTCTTTCTCATGCGTCGAACATGTAGTCACATAGATTGTCACTTCATTCTTCACTTCTGGCGGCTTAAAATATCTTCTTGGATTCGCGATACGTTTTAGAAATCTCAAAGTAACTTCAAAAATCCTCTCTTGTAAGCTTTGGATAACAATTTCTCATTCCAATTTCTGATCTTGACCCATGACCCTCTCTTGGTGTCTACTTTATTCAATCGGCTTCGGTACTCTTAGTAGCTCCTTGTTACCAGTATTGCACTTCCTAAGTCCTTGACTTTACGATCTCTATTTCGGCATTTGCATTAGGCATATAAATCTCTTTTTAATTCTTCTTTGTTTATCAAACTTCGATATCTTTGGTGGCTCCTTATTATCTCGTTACGCGTTCTGTACTTCAGCGATACCACGTTATAACCTAGCAATGGGTTTAGACCGACACTTTCAACTGTACTCTCACTCTTCCAACTTAGAATTTTAACTCATCTACCCTTTTCTCCTTGGGAATTATCGTCCAAGAATCTCTTAGGAACTTCTTGTTTAGGGCGTCTACCACAACCTCACGGTGTTGCATCAGCACACATCTTAAGTCCTCCAATAATACATCGTAGTTATTCCCTAAACGGTCTACCAGGCTTAAGCGATATAAGTATTGGCAGGAAGGTCGATCTTCTTTCCATGGCTCGAAGGCTTCCATCACATCCCGGTATTTCATCCACACGGTGCACCTTATCGCATCTATTTAGTTATGAGCGGTACGATCGGCGAGGATTAAGGTTTTGAATTCCCTTTGTAATATCACTGGTTTACTTTCACGTTCAAAAGTCTTGTTCTAAAGGATTGATACTCTAATAATTGCATCTAAGAGTTACGCGTGTCGCAAGATCCAATACGAGTTGACTTTTCAAAGTAATGTTATGTTTCAAGAGACGAACGAGTGCATGAACGGTGTTTACAAGAAATCAAAAGAGAGTCTTGCACATAATTAGCTAGAGTTGTACAGAACTAATGGAATACACCAGAAGAGAAACCTGATTGCATCTCAGGGGATAAGTTCGAATCAAAACTTGAATAGGAAGAATAAAGCATGTCGGATTAAATAGGTTCTATTTGGTTTTAAAGGAATGCGAGTTTCCACAAGAGGCAACTGCATGCACCGCATGTTTCCCAGATTCAAGGATTATGTGATTATATTAGGATGAGTTCAGGCTTTTACAGGAGAAAATTCAAGGTAGAGCTTTCAATGTAAGCTATAAGAGAAAGGCTAGATTAAGTCGTGAAGATTAGTTGGTGCATCCTTGCAAAGAAACACTTAGTTGGACGATTCTTTCTCCCAGTACTCCCTTCAACCCGGTCCTGAGTCTTACTGATCATAATAATGTCTTCACTTGTGGTGCAATCGACACTGATCTGGCTTTCGACAGTAAGTCTATTGTAAACTCTCATTCTCTCTAAGGTAGGTATTTTGGTACATTTTCAATAAACGATCTCGAAAACTCTCTCGTATAGGATTTTGGTCTTACCTCTACTTGTCTCTCAATTAATTAACAACTAAAGGTTGAATTCGCTCTATTCCTCTTTCTCAAAATCTTAACGTCACTGGATTTCAAACGGTAACTCCGTATAGCTCTCGACAGTTCCAGTTCCTTAGGTATAATCCACCTTTCTTCCACTGCGTCATTTTGATTCTTATCCTTCAAGAGCCTAGCTACTCCTCTAAGTTAGCTAAGTATCGCTCTATCTCGACAACTAATAGTCTTCCACTAACCATTGGCTCGAACTCCACGATCATCAAAATTTGTCATGCTTCACAAATGGATAATACATATTAACGATATGCAAGATAGCTAAAAATTCAACTGCTATTCCATGGTTACCTCAGGTCTAAGAATTGGACTCGGCTGCATCCCGATGTTTCTTATCTGGAGCTGTCTCTCCATAGCCTTCTTGTAGCATTGCCCCCTTCATGAAGTAATCTTCTGCGAATTGACTTCTCTTAACCAATTCAGTGAAATTTGTTAACCTTTGCAGATACACGTAGTTGAAGATGTCTCTCCTAAGTCCTTTCTCATACTACGCACACTTCCACGCCTCATAGTCGGCTGGATTTCCTTGATAGACATTTGAGAGACGACACACGTTATCGAATTCACGGGTATAGTTAGCAACAGGCATATTCTCTTGCTTCAACTGTATTAACTCCAACTCCTTTGCAATGTGAAGTGCATGTAAGAAATACTTTCCGTAAAATTCCGTCTTGAATCTATGCCAAGGGATATCCGTTAACTCCATCTGCAAGGTATGATATAACTCCTGCCACCATTTCTGAGCATCTCCCTCCAACATGTAAGTCACTATTTCTACCGACTGTACTTTCGGTATGTGCTTAGTGTATAAAACCCTCTCCACGTCTCAAAACCACCGATCAGCCTCTAACGGATTGGCATTTCCATTAAACTGAAGTGGACCACTCTTGAGAAACTCAGTAAGGGTCATAGTCCTATAGTATTGACTTATGTTTCTTGTACCAGCACCCAAGCTTCTATCTCGAGGTCCTTGCATCGGTTCGGTCCTAAGATTTTCCCTCCGAATACCTCGCTCGGATCCGCGAGACGACATTTGGTCCCTATTCACACCAAACAATTGATATTAAGGTGATCAGTCTCAATATCTCAAGTTTAGTGCTTAAGAGTCACAAATGCATGCTCACGAACATATATGCTACACATATCAGTTAGATATCCTAAATAGCATGTATAGACACCCAGAGTATGCCCAGAAGTAGAGATAGTTCGTCCCTCAGGCTCTATAGGAACGAACTGCTCTGATACCATAATGTAACATCCTACCATACTTAATCTTATGCTTAAGTCATAAGACTGAGATAGTAAGGTATTACGACCTCTAAAAATAGAAATATATATATATATAATAGGAAAAGAGATACTTAACTAGGAGCCTTGAAAAATGGTTAAAACAAAATACAAAATAAAAAGCACAACACTCAAGGAACAGAACTACTTGCGTGCTAAGAAACCTAAAGATTATAGATAAAAATAAGCAAAAGAACGAAAGAGTGCTAAGAATACAGTGAAACTAGCTCCTGACTCAGCCTGCGAAGACAAGGCTGACCGGAGAATATTTACATATATATATACCAGCGTCCCAAAATACACAAAATACAGAAATAAAGTCCTAACTCTCCTGTAACCTCTATGAGGAACAAAATAACAAGTTTCCTGGAGAGCAAGCTAAGTAACTAAGTACATATATACATAAACTGATAATCCAAAATATCCCATGGACTACTCCACTTCGGGAATCCAAACGCCTAGCGAGGAGCTTCTCAACCTGCATCTGAAAACAGCAAGACAGTATGGAATAAGAACCGGAGGTTCTCGGCATGGTAAAGTGCCATGCGTATAATAAATAAGGTCATGGGAATGCTAGAGGCAATCCTAGAACTCTGTCATACAATTGTAAAACTTAATTTCTAAATAGAAGCCATAAAAGGGATAGGTATACTAAACCTGCCTATACTCACTCAATCTTAAACCTAACCTAACATCAAACCATTTCACCCTTCCTCCGTTCCTCCATCATCCATAATTCAGCAAAGATAAGCAACCAGACGAATTCACGCACAAGTAATAGGCAGATAATGCAAGCAGCAAGTATAGCAGGTAGCATGTATACATACAGTTAGGCAAACTCAAGAAATGTATAGCAATCAAAACAAACAAATGCACATGATGCATGCCTGTCCTATGGCTGATGGGGCCCATCTGTCGATTATCCAGCCAACCCGACAAGTCCAAAAACCTTAGACTGTCCCCCGTCATGTATCCCCATGAGTCTATGCATAGATTTCACATTCATATATCAGTCAAATCACTCACTGGGGGCTATCCATACTTGGAAATTTATACGTGCCCGGTCACCCTTACGACGTAGGGTCAATAGATTATCGAGATTCAACCTGGAACACGTGGTGGCAAGCCACGGTTCTGTTACCCAAGGAAACTCGTATCTCAGATATCATTCATAAGCCATTCCATATTTAAAATCAATATATCATCATTTATCAAGCCTTGGCATTAAACTCCTTTAATATTCTTATCTCCATCATATAAGCCATCATTTACGTCTTACTTCACCCTCAAGTTATCTTATTTTCCTAGCTTTGCTTATCTACTGGACTTAGTACTATACTTTAAGTCTTAAAAGGAAGAAAATGGAGGTTTTGATGTGAAAATTGGGTTTAAAATAGTCAAAACCAATTTTTTAAAACAGGCAGCAGCCACGCGCACGCGTAGGCCCGCGCACGCGTGGAGCGTACAGCAAGTCATGCGTACGCGTGAAAATGCACACACGCGTACGCATGCTTCTCGCGTATGCGTTGTTAAAATGCCACGCCACGCGTACGCGTGGATGGACATTTTTTCAAAAATTTGGTACAATGCCTAGAGAGCTTGCTGCAACCAGTTTTTAGTTCCAGCTTCACAGTTTTAAGTATCAATATTCCATTGTCCATAACTTTCTTCACAAAATTCTGATTTTCACAAAAATGATATCGTTTAAAAGCGTACAAAACCATCTTTCATTTGCAATAAATCACAACTCAATCCAAAATTTGAGGAGTAAATTATGGACTTCCAAATTTCATCAAAATTTAGTTTTTAACCAATTCTCAACCAAACCTCATTTTCATCAACTCATGTCCCTTACCATTACAACTTGCATTTTAATACCATATCAACCCATTTCATTAACAACCATTATCAATATTACCTTTAACCAATTCAACAAACCTTGATCATCAATAAATATCAACACTTTATTACACATATCAACATCTTCATCAATCCCTCACTAATGATCTCAAACACACATGTTCAAAAATAACAACTCTTGCTCATAACTCGAAATACTAGCTCAATCACAAGAATACATACTCTTTACTTCAACAACTCACAAACACATATCAATATATATCACTTATATAAACAACCTTTCATTATTATATATCAACACTTCACATTTGTTATCCCTCCAACACATAAATCAACCATTTATTACTCATTCAATTCTAATACAAGTTCAACCATAACTTTATCCAACAACTTCACAAGGCTAATCATTTAATGCACATAATCAATTCAACTTATCCTATGTTTCTTCTAGCCTAAGTTTTGACAACACCTTAAATGTTAAATGCGCGAAACCTAAACCATTCCTTGGCCGGTCACCGCGTTTGGTCCAAGGCAACCTGCAAGGCCAAATTGTAAGCCTCAATCACCAAAATCCAGTAACTAGAACTCACTCTAGCTTCCAATTAAGCTCCCAACATATCCAATTGCTTCATATCATATATTTACATGCACCTAACATAAGTATCACAAGCATATTCCCAAAATTCAATACCCAAAACACCAAATTAATGAATTAATTAGAGTTCTAAGACTCTTACCTTACCAACGGGAAATCGGGACAAGACCCGTCAAGTCCACCAAGTTAATTTGATCCTAAACACCAAAATTGAACAATTTTCAACATAATTACTCATAGATTTTCGAAACTTTAAATGGAGAAATTGAGCAGGAAAACGTGAATTTCTTACCTTACAATGTACTGGGCTTTGTAGAGCTCGACACCGCGGATGTGTGACCGCAAACAGTGCGACGATCGGAGCTCCGGATCAAAAGTTATGTGGATTTGAAATTAAAGTGCGGGTTAGGTTTCTTATGATGCTCTTCCCCCTGTTTGCTTGCCTTTAGCATGTTCTTGAATGCAGAACTAGGAAGAATGAGCTTCAACTAATTTAAATGATGGGTCCGGTTGGGCATACGGGCCTGGTTCGGGCCCGGTTCAACCGGTTCGGCCCATCCAGTCCAACTTTGGGCCAAATTTTTCGAAATTAGTATCAAAATTCTCGTTTTGACGAGCTCTATCCTATTTTGATATTAGTTTTGCATTTTAATTTTTTCTATTTAAAATTCGATTTATTGACTAATTATTTACCGATTTTAGCGGGGTTTACAAAATGCTCGAGATATGACGAACAACATAAAATTTTAAACAACAAAGAAAATTTTTTACCAAAATCGTCGATCAATTTACACAAATCAGATATGACAAACAAATTCAAGAGCAATTAGGTATGACAAATAATAGAAAACTACATTTATAGAATAGATAAATGAGAAACCAAATAAGAAAACATGAATCAGAAAATATTTAATAGGTATTGGTAACAAGAAGCATGAATAAAAAGTTTTAATATCTGAAGCAGCTAAATAAAAATTGAATAAGATTTTTGAAGGAATAAAACTTGTTTAGAGGAAGAAAAAATACTTAACATGACAATGAAGATGATTTTAGAGCCGTAGAATAAGATGATATCTTAAAACTGGAGAATGAACTGAGATTTTGAATTTGAATAATAAAGTAGTGTGATCGATTTTGAACCAAAATTGAAGGCAACCAAGGAAAAAAGATAAATAGTGGAGTAAGGTGAAAGAAAACGACCGTAAAAAATGAAGAATAATTTTCCACGATTAAATCATTCATCAAGAAAAATAAAGATTTTTTACATTTGTAATACTTTGTCAAAATATATGTTAATTTTTATATTTGACAGTGACTATTAAAAAAAAAGTGTTGAAATAGCTCCTTTTTCTTGTAGTGATCGTCGAATCAACTACTTCATGTCTTCCAAATTCCCAAATTCTTTAGGCCCCATCCATACTAACTTTCTACGTCCCGTTACTATCTGAGAATTCGCATCATTTGTTAGAATTGAGAAAGATATGGAAATAGCTTTTGATAACCACCCTATTCCACTGCCCAACCCAATAATGCAAATCGAACATAATGGTCGGGACCAACCAATAGAATAGCATGGATAGCAACTCACCAATGAATGACCAGAAAACCCTGGCGCAAGAATTTCCAGCATAGATCACACTCAAATAAGGTAGGGACACACTTATAACAAAAATATTGGGCACGAGATTACCTAAGGTTGAAAACCAATCGGCGTTTCGGAGGACTGGGAGATAACAATGCTTGCATCATCCAAAATCTCTAACATAGGATTCAAGAATTATAGATGCTAAGAGCACAACCGTTCTCGAAGCTCCACTCCCACCATAAATTTTATGAAGATATGTCTTACTAGGAAAATAAAAGATGACAAAATGAGAACGTTGTCATGGGAGCCACACCCTTGCAAAAAGGCTATTGAGGGTCAAGATACCTAAGACTATGACAAATTGACAAAAACTAGGATCCCCAGGAACATCTCATTGTTCTTGAAGCCAGAATATGCCAAGTTCTCATCAATGTAGTTTGATGTTGGGCTTTTCCAATCACATTGGTTGGATTGCCTATCAATGGTTTAAATCTTTCCCTCATGGATTCATTAGAGCAATTGCACACCCTGAATTACAAAAGTAAAAATCATTTAACCTCTTACGTGTGACCTAACAAGCTGACGTGTTAACGAGGAAGTACCTTGACCAGTCTGATAAACGAAATATTGCAAGGGAGTGTATCAATGATGAGGAGGAAAGCTAGGTACTTGCATCCAATAAGTGGCTTGTCGATAACAACACAACAAGATATACTAGAAACCCATCTCACTAGAAAAACCATAGAAACCAAATAAGTAAATGACCGCCAGGTAACAAAGACCTTTGACTTGCAACTTCATGCATTATAATCTTTTGATTGCACTTTTAGCGGAAGTCTACCAACAAATATTAGATGGCCCTAGGTTAGACAGCTCAAAAATTGAATTGAAGGAAATAAGAACATGTCCTATGAATACCACAAGAGCTAAGATCATCATACACATCCTACTTAGACCTAAAGAATGTCCTTGAGCAGACCATTCAAGATGGAAAACTTCCGAAATTCATAAAGCACAAACAAGAACCTAGGAGATTAGAAAAGGAAAAATCTCTAGAACATGAGGGTCATAAGCCTTGGGTCTCTAGATAAACAGAAAGGAAGTAATACAATATCTTTGACAAGAGAGTGAATTCTAACATTTTGTTATGCAATATCTTTGACGTACCAGGACTCAAGGATGACAAATTAAAAATAAACCAACCTAAAGTGGTCATAATGAGAGACCACTTTGATAAACTAGATAGCTCCATTGACTTGTTGATCTCAAGAGGCAATGGAAGCCAGGAAAGAGCAATCATAGTAGAAATTTTAGTGCTTAAGGACTCTACAACATATATCATTATCATATGAAAAATGACCGTAAATAACTTTTTAACCATCACACAAGATTCCTAGTAAAGAAAATTGGAAGGCAATGGCATGATGGAAACCATATATTGTGAATTCCATGAAGAAGTCATCAATGCAGTGTGCTTTCAAAGCTTTTTAGGGTTAATAAACAATGTCAAACTTGGATAATTTGATTGAACACTTAATCATATGACCTACCAACTCGGGTTGTATGAGAACTTGTCTCAAAGGCTACCTGTGCACAGGATAATTATATGGCTTTGAAAATAATGATGACAATATATTGGTGATTGTTGATGATCTTCTTCTATAACAACACTAGAACTTATAGTAACACAAGTAATAAAGGGATGTAAATATCAAGGTTTACCGAGTTGGGATCCTTACAATATAGGTGGTGTAGTAAGGATGGCTTTTTAATCCATTCAAACCTACTTCACAATCCGAAATACAAGAAAAATCATCATGCTTCTTTAAATCCTAAAAAGATGGTATGACTTATGTGGCACTCGAGGAAGGACTTATGTGCCACTCGAGGAAGGAAGCGAGATAATGTTGCAATTCTATTAGTTAAGTTTTTTTTTACCTTTTTTTTAACAGAAGTCAGGCTCTTCATATCTAAGATAGCATGACACTTATGAAGATTAGCTTTAATACCATGAGAAGTCAACAAAAACCCAATCAACTTACACCCATGCACCTCAAAGGCATTGGTGTAGAGAATGGTTTGGAGTAAAAATAGTTGTTATTGCTATAGAAATTTGAAACCACTTCCAACCATATTTAGATATTAGGGTAAAGTTCGTTAAACTTTCAAAATATAAACTAGGAGTGTAGGCTTGGGTTGTATATTGAGTAAGAGCATCGTAATTGATTATGGATTCAAGGGTTTTTGAATGTGAACATATAAAATTAGAAAATATTAAAGAAATTAAAATGTAAATTAAAAACAATTAAAAAAAAGAAGATAAATCCAGTTAAACGAAACCTCGGCTTCAGGGTTCCTACTCGGGTTAGCTATCTATCCTAATTAAATTATGTTGATAAGAAAGCATGAACCATCCTAATAAGTCAATTAACAATATCCGAGTTTCTTGACAAGATTAAGAATGTCCTATTTAGTCAACCATAAATAACATAGAAAGTAAGTTAGAGTTATGCCAACTTAGCTAATTCAATTTAATTCAATTATATGAATCATACATATAATCAAGATGAAGTTGTCCTAATAAGTTAACTTACCATAATGAGAAAAGTCTGTTAGAGTTTCTTAACCTAATTAACCAGGTCTTAACCAGCCAACCACTAAAATCATGAAAAGTTAGTTAGTGGAATGTTAATTAGGTTAATTCAACCACCTTAATCGTCATTAATTAAGACCAACAATGCCTTAATATTACCCAAGTCCTACCCTTAGTCTAAATAAGAAATCTACTCTATAATAACTAAAAATAATTCATTAAACACTTGGTAGGCATACAAAAAACCTAGCACTGCAACATGTGAAAACACAATTATACTTGTCACAGGCACTAGTTAGATATCAAAAAAATTATACTCAAATTAAAGATAAAATCCATACAACTTATCAATTATCCAAATTCGAGGAAAAATATAAAACCAATTGAAATTGCAGAAGTTGTCAAAACCTAGCAAATATATGCATTTCCTACTTAACAAATTAGGTTCTATCAAGCATATTTGTATGGATTTATCCACATATTGTAACATCTTAACTGAAAATATTTCAACAAGGTTAGAATGATGATGACCACCTACAAGGGTCTTAGCAACTATGTCATCAACATAGACTTCCAAATTTTGATAGGTTTATTGCATAGAAGCTTTCCTTTGGTTTGTACTAATGTTGTGTCTCTATTGCGACATAGACTAAATGGAGAAATTCACAGCCAACTTGTAAGAAATGACATTTAGATCTATACCAGGCATGTGGGCTAGCATCCAGGTAAAGAGATTGGCATCCTTTTGCTAAGATTAATGAAATTTGTTTTGTCATTTGTAATCAAAGCATTACCATTGTAAGTATATTGATCAGGCTTATGATAAGGTTACCTTTTTAAACACTTTTGTTGGTGTTGGACAATCTTTAGGTTGGTTCATGGATCTAACTATGATTAGCTCCATAAGACACTCAAATTGTACACAGTATTAGTTCTAGAAAGCTTTGGCAGTGGTAAAGAATCATTTGTTAGTAACCACATGCTCGCATCGTAACATTGACAGGATTTTTGAGATAGACATGACTAGTAGTATGTAACCAAGTAAAGCTGAAGATATTAGCCATCTCTCTAGAAAATCCAACAAGCTTGCTAGCTGAGAGATGCAAAGCTTTGTCACTGAGCATCTCCAATGCTAGTTTCAATTTCAATTTTATTTTAGGATCTACAATATGACACATAAACATTTGTAGGATCATTTGTTATAAATATGATTTGAAATTAAAAGTTAAATTTGTCCCTTCAATGCTTAGTCTTAATTCAATTAGAATTTTATATTATTTTTAATTATTTCATCAACATAATTATATGAATGGAAAAATTTTATTGGTTCTCCATCAAGGCGATATCGTATCTTTAAGGTGATACTGGTTTTATTTTATCAATAAATTCCAATGCAGATTTCAATTTTAAATTAATTCACTTTTTGAAAGTATCAAAAGTGACACTCTAAAAATACTCCGTCAGAGATGCTTTAAGTTTCATTTTGTTAAAAGTGGAGTAAAAAAGTACATTGGCACTACTTCCAAGATCCAATAAGACAGTGTGAATTAGAAGCTCAAAAAAACTAAAGAAATAACCATAGTGTCATCAAGGTTTTGATCTAATCCTAGAATTTGGAAGACTTGAACGTGATAGTAGATGTCTTATGCGTCTTTTTTCCTTTTGACTTTGGGCTGGGGCTCTAACTGGGAGCATAATTTCGTTCATTTATGGTTGGCGAGCTACAATGCTTCTTTTTCTTTTCTATGTATTTGTCCAAAAGACATATAAATGTAGTCAATAAAATGGTACTACAAACCTAAGCAAGTTAATTTCACTTACTTATTTCTATTACAATTTGTTTTTTTCATATAATTCAGAGTACTCATCGTGTATTTTAAGAGGTTGAATTTTACTATGAACCAAAAATACATACTACACACTATGCATCAAGTCAAAAATATATATTGAATAATTTATCTAGGCAATTAAATATTTGTTGAATTCTACATTTACATTTTCTTTTGTTTGAATTACATTTCAATTCATGGTTTATCAAGTCATCACATGAGAGCCACACCAATAATAAATTATAGACCCTCAATTTGATATATGAGCCATTTTTATATAGAAATGGCCAAGCTCTATTTGCTAGGTAGTTTTAGATAGTTTCAATAGTATTCTTTGTAAAAACCTACAACTTTAGTTTGACAAAGGAAAATGAGTATAGTACCTGTAATACTGCTAAAGAGGTCAGCTCCTATGACATATAAGTTAGTTTTATCTAGCCTGCAAAATTAATGTTTGATTAGTGATATAGAACAGGGAGGGAAGAAGAGAATTCTATGTTATTGGTTTTGTTTTGAAAAAAAATAAAAATAAAATTAAAAAAGCAAAATCAGGATTCAGCCAATATAAAGATAATAGAAAAACTATAACAAGCTAAAATAGAACTTTATAGCATTTCTTATTGCAAATCATGTCGGAGTGAAATGCTAAAAATAGCATATTAAAAGCTCAAAAATAAAAGGCACACACATAAACCCCCACTCACCACAAAAATGGATATTTTCTCATTATGATTTTATAATATTCGAAGAAGAAACAATTGACTTAAGTTATGTAATCAGGACATAAACTCGAGGCACATGGTTATCGTGATGAAAATGACCGGAGAGGAGGCGATGATGACGAGCACATAGGCCGCAGTGACAGTGATGATGAAAGTAGCAGCAACAATAGTGGAGAGAACAAAAGGAATTAGCGATAAAAGAGACTGATCCGTGTTGAAGGCTTGATGTAACGACCCAACTTTCAGTACGTCATGACCAATGTCAATTGTTGGGTGTTACTAATCCGTCAACTTATGGACTCTAGACTTTATTTAATTTATATATTATTGACTTTGTAGCATTGACTCGTGTACTTCCACCTCACTTCCAATCATGATACAATGGATCATGATGGCTCTGTCTACAGTCACTTTTGACCGGTTGCTAGTAGGGATGATAGAACGTTGGATGAATTCCAACCATCCTCTAGCTATGGGCTTGAAGTCAAGCCTTCTTAATTGAATGGGCTTGCCTTGGGAATCCCTTTTTCCACTATGCTCCTTCCACACAGATATCTGAGAACACTTGATCCAATCTCTGATCAAAGTTGACTCTCCTAGTGTGAGGATGAGGATCTCCTTGCACTAGACGCAAGTTGAACGCCAATCTTACACTTTTTAGGCTGAAAACTAAGATTCTCCCTCGAACCATGGTGCTCCAATTCCTTGGATTTGGGTTCACACTAGTGTCATGGTTTTTAGTAACCCATGCATTAGCATAGAACTCTTGCACCATTAGAATCCCAACATCCTAAATGGGTTTGGTTAGTACTTCCCAACCCCTTCTCCGGATCTCTCTTCGGATTTTCGGATACTCATTCTTCTTGAGCTTGAAAGGGACCTTATGGATCACTTTCTTCTCTGCCACTACTTCATAGAAGTGGTCTTGATGAGCTTTGGTGATGAATCTCTCCATCTCCTAAGATTCAAAGGAGGTGGCTACTGCCTTTCCTTTCCTCTTTCTAGAGGAGTCTCCAACCTTTGGTGGCATGAATGGTAATGGAAAAAAAAAAGCTATGCTTGTCTAACACCAAACTTAAAACTTTGCTCATCCTCGAGCAAAAATAAAGAAAAGATAAGAATGATGTAGAAGAAGAAAGAGGGGCTCAGCTTTGTGGGTTTATGAGTGTATGAGAGGTGTGTATGAAGGGTTATGAAGAGGGGTATTTATAGGAGTGGGGATGGGTAGGGTTTCGTCATGGGTTGGGTTTTGGGTGGGAAATTTGATTTTGAAGTGGGTGGGGGTTGGTGGGAGTTTTGATGGTTTTGGGGAAGTGTGAAAGTAGGTAAGAATAAGTGGGGTAGGTGAAAGATACTGTGGGACCCACTGGTCCTGAGAGGCTAAGGAATCCAGATTTTCTGCTTCTCTGCATTGGCGTTTGAACGCCCAGGGGCTGCTCCCTGACTGGCATTCAACACCAGCAATGCTGCTTATTAGGGGCATTGGACGCCCAGTCAGAGCTCCTTGACTGGCGTTCAAGTTTCAATAACACTCCATCCAAAGTGTTCTATTTTCACTGCTGTGAAATTTCTGTCTCTGTTCTGATTGCTGTATATGATCATGACCCTAAAAACAACTGAAAGAAAAATAAAACAAAAGAAAATAAATATAATTAAGTAAGGTTGGGTTACCTCCAAACAAGTGCTCCTTTAACGTCACTAGCTTGACGGTTAGCTCCTTACGAAGGTGAGTATGGGCTCAGATTTTTGCCCTTTACAGTGAACTTTCTTCCTGTCTTCTTATGAATGAGCTCTACATGCTCTAAAGATAGGATACGACTCACTGTATGTGGTCAGACTCGCTTCTTATTGAAGAGAACTCTCATGCCAGGTGAGAGGCCTTCTGTTGGGACTTTCTTATTCCTCCATCCTTTAGGTACTTTCTTCTGAGTACCTTTGTGCTTAGAGCTTGTTGATGGCTGCCCAACACCAATGAAGGAGTGTTCCCATGCGTTTCAAAGGCTACGAGAATCAATTAATTTATTTTCGTTAAACTTTTATTTTATTTATAATTAGAAAAAGTAATATTATTTAGTTTAGGAAATATATTTTACATTAATTAGAATTAGATATAAAAGGGAAAAGAATCAGCCCTTCGGGCCAATCTCTTCTCTTTGATCACATTCCGCAATTTACAGTTTACCTGAATCCTAGTTTTTCTCTCTGAACCATGAGCAACTAAACCTCCACTATTAAGGTTAGGAGCTTTGTCTATTGTATGGATTGATACTATTATTTTTCTATTTTAGTTCATGTACTGATTTATATTTCAAGAATTGTTTTCATTCTTTATTTTATGAAAATTTGGGTGGAACGGAAGTATGACCCTTTTTCTAATTGAGTTCTTGTATAACTTGGGAAAACTCTTTACTTGAACAATAGCTTGAAAACAATTTCTTCTAAACTTCTAATTATCTGGACTTAACGAGATACGTGACATATAATCCTCTTATATTTGGGTAATTAGAGTTTTTGTGGCATATAACTAGAATTAAACTCACCGTCTAATTGGAATTTAGTGACCAAGGAATTGGCAGTTAATGAATTTTAGAGGAGACTAAAAAGGTCTAAGAAATTAGGGTTTAGTCACATATATTTTGCCATCAAGAAATTGCCTAATTAAAGAAAAGGATTCAAATCACATGGTGGCCAAATCATACAATTTAAAAAGATTTAACATGCTTTAAAGGCAATTCTCATGTACTTGGTATTCATAAAAGTTAAGCATGAAAAATTTAAAACCAAGTAATAAATTGTAACCTCAATAAAAGAAGTCCAACAATGAAAATTAACAACAATGATTTTAAAATAACATCTTATCAATAATCAGCAGCAATAAACAGAAAACAAGATTAATAATCCAACACTTATAATGAAAAAATAGAAAATTAAACAAAATTGAAACTAACTAAATAGCTAACTAACTAAACTAACTAATAGTTGATAGTGTATGGTAGTGTTGGATGATGGTTGAAGAAGGGAGAGAAAAGAAGAGAAGAGAGAAGAAGGAAAGAAATGGAAAGAAGATGAGAAAAGAATAGTGGTGAAACAAGGCAACCCGCGCGTGCACGTGGTGTTACACGTGCGCGTGGTGAGGTGAAATGGGAGCGATGCGTATGCGTGGGTCACGCGTACGCGTGATGGACAAATCAGAGAGGCGACGCGTACGCGTGAGACAACGCGTACGTGTGGGTGGGCTTGTGCGAAAGGCACAACTCCAGCCCAACACTCGCACAACTCTCCAAAATTTGTATAGAAGCCCGAATATTTTGGATCCACGCGTACGCGTGGGTGATGCATACGTGTGGCTGTTGGAAAAGCTTGGGGTCATGCGTACGCGTGGGTTGGTGCTCTGTTATTTAAAAATTTTCCAAGTTCTTGCACCAAACCAAGCATTCCAAACCTCCAAACAGCTACCAAAACACCATAAAACCTTATTTAACACCCTAGACTACCAAATAAACTTAACAAACCAATCAAAACATGAAATTAAACTAATTTCGCCAATATTTACAAAAGAGAAAAATGAAAAGATGTTACCATGGTGGGGTGTCTCCCACCTAGCACTTTTAGTTTAAGTCATTAAGTTGGACATTTGAAGGGGTCCTTGCTAGGGTGGCTTATGCTTGAACTCTTCCTTGAATCTCCACCAATGCTTGCATTTCCAATGCCCTCGGCATCCCAAACTAAGCGCGTCAAGCTACCAAGAGATCTTAAGCGAGTACCAAGGCCCCAAAGTTGATGATTGTCTATGTATATTCCGGGGTCCCATACTTTGTTTGTCAACCCCCTTTCTTCTTGAACTTTATGCTTCCATTTGGTTGACAAACTTATTGAATTCTCCTTGTAACTCCTACTCATCATCCTAGATCTATTGAATTAAGCTTCACTCCAACCATGAATCCTAAAATTTTCCATCCACTATGCACCTTGATTCTTGTTGCCAACCAACATCCAACTCTTTTCTACTTTCTAACCCACACAAAGCTCTAAGTTGACCATCCATTTCTAACAATGCATATTGATATGGGCCAAGGAAATTAAAGGATGAGATGGTTACCCATTCAACTTGTAATTTGGATGGCAACTTAGCAAGGAATATATCCAATGGTCTTGACATTGTAGGCTCCACTTCCTTTGGCTCCTCCTTGATGACTTCCATCGTTTGGCAACCTTCTTCAATCTCATCTTGTTTGCTAACTTCTTCCAACTCTTTCTCATTGATCAAAATATGCATTGGAAGTTGTGCACATTCCTCCTCAACATCGATTTTACATTCAATGGAAGAAGCTTCAACAAGATCCTTAGTGTCACTTGGTGTAGAGTTGTCTTCAATGATGGAGTTCCCCTCATGTTCAACCTCCCCTAGATCTTCTTTAACTTCCTCTTCTGTAACTTCCTCTCCTTCAACTTCCTCTTCTTCAACAAGAAATTAGAAAGGAAAAGTAAATCAAAGCATGGATTAAACCTAGATCTAAGAAATCCTAATCTACATCTAACCTAATTCTAGAGAGAAGAGAGAGCTTCTCTCTCTAGAAAGTAACTAAAGCATGATGAAAAACTAAACTATGTGCTCCCTCCTTAACCCATCTTGAATTCTGCATGTAATAGCCTCTGGAATGAGTTAGATTTGGGCCTGGGAAGATCAGAAATTGCCCCCAACGTTTTCACTTTAATGAGGTCACGTGCGAGCTGCGATGCGCACACATGGGTCACGCGTACACGTCGATTGGAATTTTTACTTCCCACGCGTATGCGTCATGTCACGCGTACGCGTCGCCATGCAACTTCATATCCATGCGTGTGCATCTGTTACGCGTGCGTGTCAGTGTGTACACTCCAAATCCTTGATTTTCCATGATCTCTCCACTTTGCATGCTTTTCTCTTCACTCCTTTGATCCATTCCTAGCCTTTTCAACCTAAATTCACTAACAAGCATATCAAGGCATCTAGTGGAATCAAAGGTGAATTAAAATTAGCAAATTAAAGGCCTAAAAAGCATGTTTTCACTCTTAAGCACAAATTAGGAGAAAGTCATGAAACCATGCCATTTCATTGAAAGGAAAACTCCTTGCCTATGAAGCCACACACACAAACTTGGACTCAAAGAAAAAGGGAATAGCCATAAAGTCAAAAATAGAATCAAAAGAGAGTGAGTCTAGCGATGACGTTTCAGATGATGAACTTATGTTATTTGTTAGGATACTTAGAAGGATAATGAAGAGCAAAGGCAAAGACAAGGGTTCAAGCTCAAAGGATTACAAGAAGGACTTGATCAGGGTGACTTGTCATCATTGCAAGGAGGTTGGACATTTTAAGTTCAACTGTCCAAAGCTCAAGAAGGAGGACAAAGGGAGGAAAGAAAAGAAGAGAGTGCTCATGGCATCTTGGGAGGAGCTTGAGAATGACTCGAATGAGGAAGAAGATTCTGAAGGTGAAGATAAAATCTGCTTCATGGCTGGTAATGATCATCTTGATGAGGTAAATTACTATGACTTGTCTATAGATGATTTACATACTATAATTGATGATCTTACACTAAATTCCTCAAAACTGCTGGATAAATACACTAAGTGTAAATCTGAAAAAGAAATATTGAAAGCTAAAAATGATTTTTTGAGAGAAATGGTGAAGAAAACTGAATGTGCTTTGGATATTATTAAAGAAAATAGATTTCTAAAATCTGAACTTGAAAAATTAAAAGGAAAGCACGTTGTGGATCCTTCTCAAGAGCTTATTGTTGAAAATAAAAGACTAAACGAAATAATTAAAAAGATGAATGGTGACTTAGCAAAATTTGCTCAAAGTTCTAGTAACTTGGACAAACTACTTGCAAGTCAAAGACCTTTGTTTGAAAAATCTGGTTTAGATTATGTAACCAAAGAGAGTGCGGTTTTTAATGACTCCTCAATGAAATTTGTGGCTTCTTCATCAAAAACTAAATCTACTCCCAACAAACTGGGTCTTGGATATGTTCCCACACATGAGTAGAAATTTGATGAAGTTTACACAAGTGAAACTGAGCCACTATCGAGAACCGAACCTACATCAAATAGGTCAGGTCTGGGATATATTTCGAATAAGGAGGTTGCTTTCAAAAATCCACCATTTTACAACAAAACTTCGTATTCGAAAAGTCCAAATGTTTTAAAAAATTCTGGTTGGAACACTTTTGCAAAGAGGAACAATTACAACAAAAATCATTTTGTCAAAAGAAATGCACCTCTTCCAAAAACCAGAAAATTTTCAGTCCTTTAATCATTTCCAGCATAATAACTCACCTCAATTTTAATGATATACATCAGAAAATCATTGCTTTAATTGTAAAAAATTTGGTCACTCATATGCACAATGCTTCATTGAAAAAAGAATTGTAGGAAACCAAATTTATAATGTTGTTTCTGATTCAATGCACTTGGGCAACCAAGATGGATTAACTTCAAAGGATCCAAATTAATTTGAATACCTAAGGTTACTTGAAGTTTTTATTGCAGATTTGCCTAGCATCCAAGAATAAAAGGGATATGTGGTACTTGGATAGTGGATGCTCAAGGCACATGACTGGAAGGTCAACTTTCTTCGTCAAACTAAACAAGTATGATGGAGGTTTTGTGACCTTTGGAGATGATGGAAAAGGTAACATAGTTGCAGTTGGAAAAGTAGGTAATAATCACTCTACCTTCATTGATGATGTCTTTTTGGTAAATGGCTTGAGGCACAATCTTTTGAGTATAAGTCAATTGTGTGACTTAGGATATTTAGTGACTTTCAAAAGACTTGAATGCTGTGTTGTAAATGAAAAAACCAATGAAGTACTTTTTGTTGCCAAGCATTGTAATAATGTGTATGGACTTACCCTTGATGAACTAAAGGATCAAAATGTAGCTTGTTTTCATTCTAATGAATCTAAAAAGTGGCTATGCCACAAGAGATTGGGCCATGCAAGTATGCTTCAAATAAACAAACTTGTCAAGAAAGGTTTAGTAAGAGGTCTTCCTTTGATAAGGTTTGACAAAGACATCACTTGTGATGCTTGTCAAATGAGAAAACAAACAAAAAGTTTATTTAAATCAAAGGAAGACATCACTACTAAAAGACCACTTGAATTGCTATATATTGATTTATTTGGTCCAACAAGAACTCAAAGCTTAGGTAGTAAACATTATGGTTTAGTGATTCTAGATGACTACTCTAGGTTTGGTTGGGTTTTATTTCTTGCACACAAAAATGAAGCCTTTTCGGCCTTTGACATATTTTGCAAGAAAGTTCAAAATGAAAAAGATTTAAAGATCTCTTCTATAAGAAGTGACCATAGAACAGAATTTAAAAACCAATTATTTGAATCCTTTTGTGAGGAATTTGGAATATCTCACAACTTCTCTTGTCCAAGGACACCACAACAAAATGGTGTTGTGGAAAAAAGAAATAGAAGCATTCAAGAAATGACAAGAGCTATGCTTTGTGAGAGCAATGTTCCAAAATTCCTTTGGGCTGAAGTGGTTAATACAGCTTGCCACATTTTGAATAGAATAATCATAAGAAAATTTTTGAAGAAAACCCCTTATGAACTTTGGAAAGGTTACCCACCAAACTTGGACTACTTGCACATCTTTGGATGCAAATGCTTTGTTCTTAATAACAAAGATAATTTGGAAAAATTTGATCCAAAGGCGTATGAGTATTTATTTATAGGATTTTCCACAACTAGTAAAGCATATAGAGTTTATCATCAAGATGCTAGGATAATTGGGGAGTCCATACATGTTACATTTTGTGATACTAACTTGGTGCAAAGTATTTTGGAAGAATATGATATAGGGAATCAATCTCAAAAGGATGATGAAACTGCACAAAATCATGAAGATAAAAATTTTGTACAAGTTGAACCAGAAACTGCAGCTGCTAAAAATCAAATAAGAGAGAATTCTATTTTGTCTCATGAATCTGAAGAAAATACTGAAACCAGTAGTTTCCTGCAACCCTTGGTGACAGAATCTGCCTCCAAGTCCACCAGACCTCGTGAATGGAGATTCTTGAAGAATTATCCTAAGAAATTTGTCATTGGGGACGTTTCTCATGGTGTTAAAACTCGATCTTCAACTAGAAAGGCAAGTGAAGAGTCAAACATTGCTCTTCTCTCTCAAATGGAGCCTCAAAATGTCAAGGAATCCCTTGATGACGCTTCTTGGGTAAAGGCAATGGAAGATGAGCTTCATGAGTTTGAAAAGAACCAAGTTTGGACATTGGTTCCAAGGCCAAATGGAAAGAAAGTGACCGGCACCAAGTGGATATTTTGGAACAAGCTAGGAGAAGATGGTAGCATTGCAAGAAACAAAGCAAGGCTAGTGGCACAAGGATATGACCAAGAAAAAGGAATAGACTTTGATGAATCCTTTGCCCCTGTTGCCCGAATGGAAGCCATAAGACTTCTCTTAGCCTATACTGCCTTTAGTGGTTTTAAATTATATCAAATGGATGTGAAATGTGCATTCTTAATTGGTGTGATAGATAGAGAAGTGTATGTGGCGCAGCCATCAGGTTTTGAAAATAAAGAATTTTTCAACCATGTTTTCAAATTATCAAAGCTCTCTATGATTTGAGACAAGCTCCTAGAGCTTGGTATGAGAGACTTAGCTCTTTTCCTTTGAAAAATGGTTTTCAAATAGGCACCACAGACACAACTCTATTTATCAAGAATTCTAATGATTCCTTCATTCTAGTCAAAATATATGTTGATGACATTATTTTTGGATCAGCCAATGAATCCCTTTGTATTGAATTTGGAAAACTCATGACAAGTGAATTTGACATGAGTATGATGGGTGAACTTAATTTTTTCTTTGGGCTACAAATTAAACAAACTAAAGATGGTATTTTCATTCATCAAGAGAAGTATGCCAAGGAACTAGTTAAGAAATTTGGTATGGAATATGCCAAACCCATGGGAACTCTCATGCACCCTAACTCAAAATTAGACAAGGGAGAAACTGAGAAAGATGTAGATGAGACTAGGTATAGAGGAATGATTGGCTCTCTTATGTACTTAACTTCTTCTAGACCTGATATTGTGCAAAGTGGTGGAATGTGTTCAAGATTTTAATCTAAACCGAAAGAGTCTCATCTTTCTGCAATTAAGAGGATCATTAGATATGTTCATGGTACATCCGATTTTGGTCTTTGGTATCCTAAGATTGATAATTTTTCTGCAGTTGGTTATTGTGAAGCAGATTTTGCCAGTGATAGAGTTGATAGAAGGAGCACATCAGGCTTATATTGCTTCCTTGGAAAGTCCTTGAATGTATGGTCAAGTAAGAAGCAGCCAACAATGGCTTTATCCACTGCAGAGGCTGAGTATATAGCTACTTCTTCTTGTTCTTCTCAGCTCATGTGGTTAAAAGCATAGCTTGTTGATTACAAATTAAATGCTGAAAATATTCCCTTGTTGTGTGATAATATGAATGCCATTAATATTTCTAAAAATCCAGTTTTGCACTCTAGGACTAAACATATTGAAGTGAAATTTCACTTAATAAGAGAACATGTTCAAAAGGGGGATATTAGCATTCAATTTGTTAAATCAGAGGAGCAATTAGCTTATATTTTCACTAAACCACTAGTTGAGGACAGATTTTGCATGCTTAGGACTAGTCTAGGGATTTTAAGCTATGATTCATTGTTTGAAAGTTGCTGATGTGTGTTGGAGTTTTTGTGTCACAAACAGGTATGAGACAATTCTGGACAAATAAAGAACCTTCCCTCTATACAGCGTTCTAATGCCTTACTGCACGTGCAGAATTATCTAGGTCAACCTCAAAAATCTGAACATGGGTGGTCCAATATATTTCCTTAAACCAAACCACCTCTGGGCCCAATATGAATGCTACATGTTCTTTTTGTTTTTGTTGGCCTGTGTGTTTTAGTTTATTTCTTTTTGTCTTTAAGTCCAAAAAGGTTTCAAATTTTGAAAATTAATTTTCATTTTAATTTTTAATAAAATTAAATCTTTCTCTTTGTGATGTCAAGTCCTTTCAAGTCAAATCAGAGGTGATGCAGTTGCATGATTTAAGAAAATTTCTTTTGGGTATGGTTACCAATACTTCTTCTTCTCCTTCCATAACTCTTCAAACTCTTCGGTTTCCTCAACTACCTTTATTGCTTCTCTTTGTTCAAAACTAGAAACCACTAAATGAGGAAGAAAACTGTTTCACAAAAGCCTCCACGTGAAAAGATCTTCAAGCTTTCTGCAAAGCAAAAACCTTTCACTCACTCTCAAGACCGAACCTTCACTCCATCACCTTCTCGTCCTACCTCACCTCCTCGGTCGGATCCAATGGCTCACACTAAGAACCCCTTAAGGTTTCCACCTTCAGCCAAGCAGACACCTCCACCAAAGGAACCTCCTTCTAAACATTGTTCGTCGAAGCCAAGCTCTTCGAAAGGGAAACGCCCAGCTGCTAGCGAACCTACCTCTGAGCCCACACAACCTAAGACAAGGTCTATTCCCTTGAGTTCTCAAGGAGGTAAACCTCGACTCCCTCTTAAATCTATTAGAGAACTAGACATTGATCCTTTTGCTCATAAATCCCACTTCATGACGTCTCACTCCAACTATAATCCTTACAGATTTAAGTCTGCCATGAATAATGATTTTTATGAAGGAGTTATTAAGTACCGTACTGATGAAACAGATTCTTGCTAGTAAAGAATTCACAATAAATTCTCGTTGCTAGTATAGTTTCTAAACCAACAAAGAACCCTTTCATACAAAAATTTGTTTGTCACTAAAGCAAACCCAATAAAAATAATAACCGAAGTATTTAAACCTCGGGTCATCTCTTAAGGAATTGCAGGAAGGTGTATTTATTACTGGTTGTGGAAAAGTATCTTTTTGAATTTTTGAATGTTGAACAAGGAATTTAAATTGCAAGAATTAAACTAATAGTTAAGAAAGGCTCTTGGAAAGGTAAGAGAACCAGAAGTCCTATCCTAGTTATCCTTATCAATTGTGATGAGAATTGTCCATTGCTCCCACTTAGTTAACCTCTAACTATGAAGGAAAGTCAAGTGGACTAATCAATTTGATTCCTCAAGTCCTAGTCAACTCCTAAGGAAAGACTAGCTTTAGAGGGATCCAAATCAACCAGCAACTTTCAACTATCAATCATCAAAGTAGTTTGATAACTCAAGAGTCTCCAATTACTCAACCAAGGCCAAGAATATAAAAATATAACTTAAAACCCTCCCAAGCATTTTACCAAATACTTGGAAGGCATAACATAAAAACATAGGAAACTATCAAGGAATATTAAGTCTAAACAACCAATTTGCAAGCATCAATGATAATAAATAAAGGAAGAAGCAATAAACCTGAAATACCTCAAATTGCATTAATTATAAAATCAAATCTAACATGAAGGGTTCATAAATTCAATTGGAAAGATAAATAAACTGGAATTCTAAGATAGTTAAAAGTAGAAGAGAAACTAAATTAAAGGAACATTGAACCTAGAATTGAAAAGAAATAAACCTAAAACTAAGAGAAATTCTAAAACTTAGAGAGAGGAGAGAGCCTCTCTCTCTAGAAACTACATCTAAAACCTAAAATTATGTGAATGAATGAATTGTCTGGATGAATGAATGATTCCCGCACTTTGTAGCTTCTATTATGTGTTTTTTGGGCTTGAAATTGGGCCAAAAAGGAACCCAGAAATCGCCCTCAGCGCTTTCTGCAACTTTCTGCACGTGGCGCATATCACGCGTACGCGTAGGTCACGTGTGCGCGTTATTTGGCGAAATTTCTTATCACGCGTACACGTCGTTCATGCGTGCGCGTTGTTACCAGCTTCTCAAAACTTCATTTTTCGCGTTCCTTCCAATTTTGCATGTTTTCTTTCCATCCTCTAAGTCATTCCTGCCCTATAAAAACTGAAAACACTTAACACACAGATCGCGACATCGAATGGTAATAAGAGAGGATTAATATTAGTAATTTAAGGCCAAGGAAACATGTTTTCAATCATAGCACAGAATTGGGAAGAAAAATATAAAACATGCGAATTCTATGAATAAGTGTGAGTTTAGTGGATAAAACCCACTCAATTAAGTACAAAATATACTATGAAATAGTGGTGCATCAAATCTCTCCACATTTAAACATTAGCATGTCCTCATGCTAAGCTCAGGAGAAGCTATAAAGGAGTAAAGAGGAATGGTAAAACTTATGAAATGCAACATATCTATATGAATGCAGCTAAATGCAAAAAGACTTCTACCTACTTGGTTTAAAAGTAAATAAATTCTCCAAGATAAACATAAATCAGATTCCACTAATTCAAATCACGTAGTAAAAGACAAGTCAACTTGTAAGAAGATAGCTCATGAAAGCAGGGAACATAGAATCAAGCATTGAACCCTCACTAGTAGTGTATATGCACTCTAATCGCTCAAGTGTCTAGGGTTAATCACTCTACTCTTCTCCAGTCATGCTTTCTAGACTTTGTTCTTTATCTAACCAATCAACAAAAATTTAGTATATCAATGCAAACATCATGAGGTCTTTTTAAGGTTGTAATGGGGCTAAGGTGAAGGTGAGGATATATGTATGGCTAAGTGAGCTATAATATGAATCTTTGACTATCCTAAGCTCTCACCTAACACACACTCTATGTAACTCTAAAATCATGCCTAGCTACCCATAATTCCCACTTTTGCATCACATACTCATGCATCAAAAATCCTGTTTACCCACTTTTCTTTTTGTTGAAAATTTGGAATTTCTGGACTGGAATCATCTCTTTAACATCAAAAAGTCTGTTTACCCACTTTTGGTCAAAGAGTTTTATGCCAACATGACATATCATGAGGGCAGTATTCATTCTTATGTCAAGGGCCGAGAGATTGTGCTAAACAATGAAACAATCAGTGATTCATTGAAATACACTGATGTTGGGGCTTGTGCGTATACCTCTGTTAAGTAGGATGAAGGAGTTGGTATTTCTTTCAATGATGCTTTGGCTCATATTTGTGAACATGTTTCCTTGATTGATGGCATTACCCCCACTCATAAAGCCCTAGGATATGAATGTGCTCAGTTGCACCGAATTGTAAATCATATCATACCTCCTGAAAGTGGTTCATATCAAAGGGTCTCTTATACTGACACTCTTGTTTTGTATGTCCTGCTCACTAAAACAGAAATTTCTTTTGCTTATTTGATGGTTAGAAACATGTTTGACTCTGTTAGAAGTGAGAAAGACAAAGCCCTTCCTTATGGCATGTTTCTGACTTGTATTTTGAGCATTTTGGTGTTGACTTGTCCAATGAGGATTATGAAAATAGACATTCATATCTAAAAGGAGGTAGTGCAGTGAAACAGCAAAAAGGACCTACTCGTTCTGAGAGAGTGGTTCTAGATGATGAAGATGATGAGTTCATTCCTGAGGAATCTCCTCCTCCTTCCACTGAGGGCACTTCCATCTCCACCGGACAAAAATCTGCTCTGTTTAATGTTGTTCGAGATGTGGTCTAAGAATTTGTCTCCCAATCCAATCATATGATTGCCATGAGTAAGGAACAGAGAAAGCTAGCAAGCAAGCATGAGAATTTCCTCTAAAAATCAAGGGATAGAGTGGCTGTCTTCATGAAGTTTATTGAAAATCTTCAACAAGATGAAGTTCATGACACTGAGGCTGAATATGAAGATGATTCGGAAGAAAATGGTTCAGATGCCTAGATTTGTCTCATGAAGCTACTGCTGTCTACTCGCTTTTGTCTCATGAAAATTGTTTCTCTTGTATTTTTTGAACTACTTTCTGTTATTCCGGATGACTGTAATACTTTAACTACTGTTACACTTACTTTAAATTAATCTGATGTTTAGACTGTGCATTAACACTTTCTTGCAGGTTTTAAGGTGCGGTTTTTTCTTGATCTTGCCTATTCTCCACCCTTGATGACAAAAGGGGAAGTTATAGCTTGAGTAGTAGCATGAGTAGCATGAATATTGTGAATTTTTGCTGTGATTTGTGATTATTGCGACTATTCTTTTTGCATGAGAATGTGATTTGCAAATCTTGCTACTGCTATGAGTTTTTGGCATGAGATTTGGAACTTGCTTTTATGTTGTGTTGATATTAGTCCTATTGCTCTGTCTTGGTTAAAGCATAATCAATTTTTGAAATGCCTTTTAAGTGCTGACATGACATGTTGAATATTGGGCTAGATCTGTGTTGCTGGTTATTTAAACTCCCTTAGTCAAGATTGAGTTATGAGTAGCTCTTCATTGTGCTTTCTATAAGTATAATGTCAATAGGAACGAAAAGAAGAGCATAAATCTAGGGGGAGTTACTCTTGAAAAGGAAAGGGGGAGCAACACAAAAGCAAGTAACATCATTCAAAGGGAAGTCTCTTAACTCTATTAAATTTCAATCCCTTTTAGTTAATGTTTAATTATGTTTGTCATCAATGGGGAGATTATTGAGTTAAAAAATTAACTAAATTAATTAATGATGACAAACATTATTTTATTGGGCAAATTAACAAATTAGGGTTGATTATTTCTGATTAAGTGTTGCAGGCCAAAATTCATTGTTGCAGCAGCCCAATAGGATGAAAATAAAACCAATGCTGATGGGCTGTATAAACAAAGGAAGCCCAAAGAAATCAAACCAAAGAAATCAACGGGCTGAATGAAAAGAACTGATCCAAGCCTGATAGCAAGCAAATCCCTCCAATTTTCTTTCACCAAAAGCAACGTTCACCTTTTTTTCTCTTGGTCAGAAATCAGAGAAGTGTGAGAGAGCTTAGTTTCTAAGCTATTCACCAAAGAAGTAAGAAAGATAAGGTTTAGCAAAAAGGTTGAAGTCTAATCACCCACATCAAACTGTATTAAGAGAAGTCAGAAGCTAAAGGTGATTTATTTCCTTCTATATGTATCTCATTTTCTTCTCTTCATCTTCAACTCTCTGTCACTCCAAATTGGGTTATATAGGAAAGATGATCTCTGTTCAACACTGCTGTGAATCTATGGTCAAAATTGTGTCTTGGGGACCAAGTAGTGTTTTAATGGCCAAGATCTGGGTTTACCATTGAAAATATTTATTTCTGTTGTCCTGTGACTTTCGGTCAATAAGAGAAGGTCAGAATCAAAATTCCTAATTCGAGGATTAACCGGAAAAGGTGATGTGGTGAGTTGGTGAAGCACACAGCTCGAGGGTTGACCTAGGAGAGAGTAACTCAACAACATGCAAGGAGATACAAAAGAAGATTTTTCATCATTCAGAAGCTAAGGATAGATAACTAATGTATTGAGGTTTATGTTTTGAGAAGAGTTCTCTGAAGAAGTTTATTAGCTTGGACAGTGCTTCCTAGTCAAAGGAGCATTCCGCCAGAATGAGGAACTGAATCAGAGGCAAGCAAATCTGGTTTATCAAATAGCAAAGAGGCTGTTGAAGCATTAATCTCTTTCGTGTTTTACAGATTGTAAATCTCTTTTTAATGTTTATCTTTCTATAATTTCTTGAGGTAAAAGACAGAATAAGAGAGCTCAAGTAAAATCCTAAGAGTGAAAAGAGGCAGAGTGATACACTTGAGTGAAAAGCCTAGAGTGATTTCAGATTTCTTTAGGTTGATTCTATGTCTTATATCTTGTACCAGTGAGATATCCCTTTCTTAGTTGGGTTAGCACTAAGAGTGAAGAGTTAGGTATTAGCATAACCAAGTCAAGTTAGGTTAGAACTACTTGAGTGTGAATGGATTGTGTCAATCCTGTGGAATTGGTGTATGTAATACTTTAACTATAGTGGAAATTCCACCACTGTTGTGGTGGAGACTGGATGTAGGTTGCATTACACAAGGCAACCGAAGCAGGATACATGACGGTATCAGCTTCTCTCTACCTTGCTCTGTTCTATTTTCTAATATTCATGAGAGAAAATGAAATTGTCTCATAAATTTTTTGCTGTTGAGTTCAAACAGATTCAGAAAGAAAGTTTGTATTAAAAGGTTAATTCCTTAAAGTAAAAGAATGCCATAGATTTAATCCCTCTTCTCTAAACTTTCTACAACCTTTAAACATGAAGCTTCCTCTATAAACATAAAAAGGTTAAAACTTAAAGGAGTAAAAAAGAGAGTTATACTTCAATTTACCTCCAAAAAATTTATACTAGGATGAAGAGGAGGACAAGAGAAAGACTTTAATTGATTTGGAATATTGGTTGAAAGTCTCCCTCCTTTCTTGGCAGAGTTTGAAAGCTTTCTTTCATGGAGGTTATTCTCTTTTCTCTCTCTTAAACTTTCTTGAAAAGCGAGAGCGAAAAAGGGACAAGTTTATGACGAAATGTACTTGATCAAAAGTATTTTGAAGACAATTACTAAAGATAGTACTTATCTGATCACAAGAAAATATTAGTAATAATTCTTATCAGTTGAGTTTTGAATTCGATTATTATATTATTTAATAAAATATCATTAATTATAATATTATCAACAAAATAATATTATATTATTATTATTTGTTTTCTCTAGATATTCGAATCAATAACCGGAGTCTAACCGTGTCACTCAATTTCTACCAATTTTCAGCATGTATAATCAAAAAAATTAGTTTACCAAAAATATAAGTTGCTATACTTGAGCTTGAAGGGTGTTCGTCGTCAGTGAAGAAGTGGCCGCCGTGAAGATTGTGGGAAGGGGTTGCAAGAGGGGGACTCGTGGAGTTGACACACTGAGGAAGAAGAGAAAGGAGGGCGATTGGGCAAGGGCAAGTGATTTTGAATAAGTTGAACATCTCCACCGTTTAAGTAAAATTAAAAAGCATTTACACCAGTGTAAAACAACTCGTAATATATATTACTTAATGATTTTTTTTTAAAAAAACATAAACTAAATGCCAATTGTAGTAGCTAGTAGACCTATTCTTGTATGGTGACCCTACCATTAACACCCACATAAACGGGTAAAAGCAGAAAAATATGGAAACGGTGGAAGTGGAAGATAAGATTGCCAAATTGGGAGGGAGAGAAAAAGAAATAAAAGGCCTCGTGTTAAAGTTTAAACCAACTAGCTAGCAAGGCCCCCATTGTCTTACACAACCATGTGAATTGTGATATATATAACACGATAAGCTTCTGTATAAGTAGGGATGTCTAGATAGCTCATACAGTCTTTGAGGTCCACAATTGACCGAAATTCCAGATATGACCAACCCTTAATGCATTAATCAGCTCATCAACCATGTGACCTAAAATTGCATGTTCATCAAAGCCATGCGATGGTGGCCTATTTAATCAAAGGTAAACTGCGTAGTATGGGGCAGAGGAGTCTGAATATGAGAGAGGTCAAGAGAAACGAATTTTAAACTATAATAATTGTCTTTTGTCAATAATAATTGTCTTTTGTGGTTAAAAATTTAACATCTGTAATCTTAAAATTTTAATATAGTATTAACTATTTTATTTTTCTAATTTTACCACTTGTATTTACTTTAATAATCTCTATCAATTTTTATAGTTACTCGCTATATTTTACTTGATTCTAATGCGTATATTAGTTCTTTTTTAATTAAGGCAATAAGGGAAAAAAAGAGAGTTAAAAATTGACTTTCAACCTCAAATGAAATGTATAACAAAATATAACAAATGGAACATAATCATCACTACTAGACTCTAGACTCCAAGTCAAATATATTACTTTATTAAATGTTAAAAAATTAAAGTGAGATAATTCATTGAGAAACAAAATGAACGAAGAGCACTTCACAATCTAGATTACAGTAGATTAAACTTGATCTATTAAACTATCTAATAATTTTTGGCCAGCAAATATTGAAATACTAGCTATACCAATGCAGCTCCGATCTGCCTTTCAAAAACGAATTAAAGAAAAAAAAAACAGCCTCCTTTGTACTACTGGGCGGTTGCAGATCCAGCTGGCGAGATGGGAGCAAAGCTTCTTCTGCTTTCACATGTGATATCATTAGCTCCCATCCTCTCTGTCACCATCAACGCCCCACTCCCACAGCTACAAGACAATATCACAAAACCAAACTTGACATAGATACAACGATGCAATTCAAGCTCATCATGCTCATTCATGATCCGCAGCCAAACATATAGTTGATTTCGATTATTTATTTTAATTTATAAAATAAACGAACACACAGAAAAAAGCGGATGAAAAATTAAATTACCACTTATCCGAACATCGATTATACTATAATTAATTCTAAAATTTTATCATGCGGCTACAGCCAGCGGCAGCAATGTCCCGAACCAGTAGTGTCAGAACCGGCTCGAACCTTATAAGTGCGACAGTGCGTCAAACTGAAAACTCAGTCACTCGAGTCTCAATTTTGGTTAAGTTATGGTTTGAACCGATTAAGCAATTAGTCTTATCAAACATAGTCAAATTTGATAAGAACTGAACTGGGTTATAAGCGAACCAGCCTCACTTGAAGTCATGTTAATGTCATTGAAAGTGTGTGTCATTTTTGCAAAACGTATTCTAGTGTGAGATTCAAAGGGGTTCCTTCTTTTTTATGCATTAGCTTCTAGTCTCCTGGCCAATTTGTTTATGTGGTATATAGCCTCATTTTTTTTAATACTACAAGAAAATAAGCTTTTTGCCACGCTTTTAAAGCGTGCCGAAAAGTGCTTAAAAGCATGTCGATAGCTTTTCGCCACGCTTTTTGAGCTATCGGCACACTTTTGAAAGGGTCACATCCGCAACGTGCTGATTGCTCTATCGCCACGCTTTTGTGGATCTATCGGCACGCTTTTTTTGCCATGCTTTCATCTCTTGCCACGCTTAAAAAGCGTGACCATATATATTAACCTAAAGTCACGCTTTAAAAGCGTACTGAAAAGTGTACATATCGCCACGCTTTTGAAGTGTGCTGATTAGATTCATATCGCCACGCTTTTTAAAAGTGTACATTGATTTGTTACATTAGATTCAGACTAACCAATCAGACATAAAAAAATGCGAAAAGAAACTTACCTTCAGGAGTTGGAGCTAGACTGTCATAAGGCACAACGACTTCATCCGTAGGCTTCTGGATCTTGCTCCACTCAAACTAGAGAGCCGCATTGACCTGAACAGAAATGAAGCTGGCAGTTACAAAAATGAAACTGTAACAACAAAAGCAAGCAACAATCATAAAGGAAAAAATTTGTTGAAGATTTAAGAAAACAATGTATCCCATGTTTGAAAATTCTGAAAAGTGGAACTGAAAAGTGATTTAAAATGGAAATGTAAAATTTTCATATAGCACACTTGCGGTGGTAAAATTCAGGGAGTAATATACCATATGATATCTTTTTTCAAAATAAAAATAAAAAACATATCACTATAAATTTTATAAATTTGGCGGCTGATTAATGAACACATGATACATTCCACAACAACAACAAATACACTTGTTTAAGATGTACTTGGAATATGATATTACTTAAATTTGATAGATATTTTATGTCAAAGTTTGTGCCTAATTGTGTCACATCATATACAACTCGGGGTACACTAATAACAGCCTTGAAACAAAGATGACTGCCAAAACAAAACAACTATATAAACTATAAACGTTTCTTCCTAAGCATGAAAAGTCAATTTAATTCAGATTGTTATTTCTAGGATTGCTGAAACATGACATCGAAATGCCCTAGACAAATCACATACCAAAGTGTAGTTAATTGGCCATAGATTCATATCCTTTTGAATCTGAATAGCCATCTAAATGGTAGTTTAAAGGATAATTATGCTATGTAAGTATCTAAATCAACCTCTAATTCATCAACAAGCTATATTTATAGCAGTCCTGGACTTCCAATTCAAAGAGAGAGAAATACATGACTCGAGTGACACTAGTTACATCAATGCAGTTGAATAACAAAGGCAAAATACACAAATGAAATCATACCACACGTCTCTGCCAGTCTGCCCTTTGGATGGGAATGGCAAAAAGTCATCAACAAATAACCAAGCTACAAAACCAATCGAAACGCCTAGTGATATTCCAAATTCTAGTCAATAAAATTTATCAAACTGATCATTGCGATAAGCATCAAAGAAGCACGAACCAGTAAACAAGTAATTACATACTGAAAATTCTGCATCTAAAGTAAGAATAAAAAAATACAAATAATTACAATAAACAAGTAAAATAATAAAATCAGATTCATCATATTTTGGACCAGTGCAACCCATAGTTGTTCCCAAGCCTCCATTGAGCTTAAGCACTACAAGCTTGTCCCAGAGGCTCTTCACCTCAAAAGAAGTTGCACCAGTTTCAGTTCAGGCAGCAAATACATTGACTAGTTACATTAGATTCAGACCAATCAATCAGACAAAAGAAAAATGCAAAAAAGAAACTTACCTTCAGGAGTTGGAGCTAGACTGTCATAAGGCACAACGACTTCATCCGTAGGCTTCTGGATCTTGCTCCACTCAAACTAGAGAGCCGCATTGACCTGAACAGAAATGAAGCTGGCAGTTACAAAAATGAAACTGTAACAACAAAAGCAAGCAACAATCATAAAGGAAAAAATTTGTTGAAGATTTAAGAAAACAATGTATCCCATGTTTGAAAATTCTGAAAAGTGGAACTGAAAAGTGATTTAAAATGGAAATGTAAAATTTTCATATAGCACACTTGCGGTGGTAAAATTCAGGGAGTAATATACCATATGATATATTTTTTCAAAATAAAAAAAATATCACTATAAAGTTATAAATAAAAATTTTACCCAAATCCAACCAAATTCAGTATAAAATTTTAAACTAAGATGCCTCAGTAATTTGTTCACCACTCTTGAGACAGCTTCTACCAATTACACAAACCGTTCCACCAGAACCTCCACCAGTGATCTTTGCTCCATATAATGTTGTGTCTTCTGCTTCAGAGGCTGCACTATGCTGCACCTCCTGCAGCAAGTGTACAAGCCTATCTATTTCATCGGAGCCAAGTCCGCAAGCGCTGTAGCTATAGTGACACTGCAAATCATAATTAGTTAGAAACCAAATTATACTCGCACTTTTTATTTTAGTTTTCTTCAATTCAAAATTGAAAATCATCAACTAAAGTCTCATTGTCTCATGTAACAAGTAACAACTCTCAAGTCTCAAATACAACACCCAATCGAAATAGGTACTTCTTCTAAAATATTCCTATTCATATCCGAAAAAATTAATTAAGAACCTAATAAGATGTTGACCCGTATTATGTTAAGCAAAGCAGTTTAGTCAAACATATCAATGAGGGCTGGGTGCGATGACGATTGATGAATAGGTTATTAGATAGTCAATGTAACCCAAAAAATAAAGTAGTTATTAGTGAAAAGGTTTCTACAAAAATGAGTTATAGCTAGTCAAGCTTGGGGCTTGTTTGACCGTGTGCTTGTAGTTTTTTGTTTTTTTTAAGAAAAAATACTGAACTTGTTAATAAAATATCATTCAAAGTTGTAACAAAAATGAAGATGGCAGTTAATTTAAACAAATAAAAGAGTATAATAAGTCAAGTTACTTTACCTATGGCTTTCAATACCATAGAATGAATGCTTGTAGCAACCACACCGTCCTCGAAGCTGTGACTTGGTCCAGCTACAAATCTTAACACCAGTCTACGAACCAATAATTTTATACCTGTGCAAATTGGCAGTGAACATCAATAAACCAATATGGATCCATTCTAGTTTGTTTGCTTCCCTAAACCAATAATTTACAAAAAGCAAGTTTCTGCACATCATTAGAGCTAATTACTATTTTTTCTTGACCTAATAGGCACTGGCTTGTGTTTTGAATGACCATCCTCTTAGAATAATACTTGTTTTGGAAGGTTTATATGCTACAAAAGCAACTAACAGTGTCAAATGCATGATGTATCAGAACAGCAACAAACCAAATTAGCCACAGAGCTCTTTACAGTCCTCATTACTAATTTACCTACTTTGCGGAGACTTTTTCTTTCTATAAAAAAATATAATTAATTTACCATTCATGGATAGTGTGTGTTTTTATTTTACATATGCATATAATCTAAGTGTCAAAACTCAAAACAAAAGAAACCTGATCCATACATTTTCCTATTCCCACATTATTGAATAACGAGCACTACAAATTAGTCCATAACTTTATACGTTATTTAATAAAAGTCCTTAAAAATTTTTAAATTCTCAAATTAGTCCATTCACGTAGTAATCAATATAACCTGGAGAAATTCAAAGACTAATTTAATAATTAAAATTTAATAAAAATTAAAATATTCGATAAAATATTCCTTTGAAAACTAATTTAGGATACACCAGATTTTTACCTTATGTTGTTTATGCTTTTCACATATGGCCTTCAGAAAACTGGCTTTGGTGTTGAGCTGTAAATCTACAAGGGCAAGAACAACAGTTTCAAGCTCTGAGGCTTTGTAGTTTGTATAATGCTCCAGGGTTAGATTCTGCAAAATTAAAACATGGATTTAACTAACAAAATAATAATTATCAGAACAAGGCAAAGGGAGGCCAAACAAAACCTAAAATATTAAACAAAGAAGGAAACAAAGATACAGGGAGCAATAACATTGCTCCACAAACGTTCACTTTCCGTGAACTAGCTGCTACTACAAAGAACTTCAAGCAGGAGTGCCTAATTGGGGAAGGTGGATTTGGTAGGGTTTATAGAGGACATACCAAATTCAAAGGAGTGATGCCTTCTCTTTCTGTTAATTAGTCCAAAATAGAGAAGAAATAGAGACACAGAGAAACAGAGAATCAGAGAAGAAAGACTTACTAGTGTTTACGATGCTGATTGAGGGAGAGACCACTGAGACAGAGACAGAGACAGAGACAAACGGTTGGGTTTGCGAGGGTTTGCAAGACAGAGGGTTGGGTTTGCGAGGGTTTGCGACTGTTTGCGAGTAGGAGGCCACGCCGATGCCTGGGCACGCCGAGAGACCGATTGAGGGAGAGACCACTGAGACAGAGACAGAGACAGAGGGTTGGGTTTGCGAGGGTTTGCGACCGTTTGCGAGTAGGGTGTGAGAGACTGTTGATGGTGCGAGGGTTGCGTGCGACAGAGAGAGGGCTAGGTGTGACAGTTAGATGAAGGGCTAGGTGTGAGGGTTAGATGAACATTGGTGCGACGGCGAGCTGGGTGGTGCGATGGTCATCGCGACCTGCAGTGATGAACTTGGTGCAACAGCTTGCTGATGGGTACGACGGCGGCTTGCTTCTAGGTTATCTTAGGTTAAAAGTGAATTTGGGAATAAATTAAATGTGAAGTGTGTATGTAGTATGCACTGTTATCACTTAGAAAGCTAACTTAGAAAAAAGTTAAGTGTGAAAAGAAGGGGTGGGAAATTAAATTTTGGGGTGAACTCTATCGGTACCCTTTTGTAGGGTGTCTAATTACACATAGCATATTGGCATGCTTTAAAAATGTCATCGTTAGAAGACAAATTCGCCACACTTTTAAAGCGTGCTGGTTTCTCTCTAAAAACGTGGCAAAAAAAGCACGGCCAAAACACAAATTAGTAGCCACCCATGCAAAAGCGTGCCGGTTTCCTTTAAAGCGTGGCAAAAAAAACATGGCCAAATTACAAATCAGTGGCCACCCTTGAAAAAGCATGGCCATTGACCACTTTTGGGTACGCTTTAAAAGCGTGCCAAGAAAAAAGTGTGTTGATAGGCCTTTTTTCTTGTAGTAATTGACTAATGCTACTTGATCGGTAAAATTATTATTTTAGACCAACACTTACTCAACAATAATTTGTATCTATATTTATAGATATCTGCACATAAAAAAAAACATAATTTGTATTTATATTTACTAAGAATTTTCACATATAAATTAATACAATTTGTACTCACATTTTTTAAAATTTGTACCAATAAATTAGTAAAATTTATTTTTGTTAAAAATAATCTAATATTTATGTTGATCAAATGATAGCCAAAATTACCAAAAACTGCTGGCCTCCTAGATTTTTTTTAATTATATAACGTAATTTAAATTCAATTTATATATATATATAGTTAATTTAATTTAATTTATTATTTAAGCAGCTTAATTTATTAATTATTGTCCTAATCCGAATGATTTGATGGATTCTGGTCGAAATCAAAGTTTCGGCAAAATTAAAATGAGGTAGGATTAAAGTACCGTGTGGTGAATTGCTACTATAATATCATGAATACATCATCATATCATACTATCCCTGCTTTGACAAACCTAACTACTTTTAATTTTAATTTTAATGTTTTCTATTTGATTGAGGACCAGTCAAATGTGTTGTCATCGATCATTTGTGAAAGAAAAACAGCAAGAAATTCCAAAGTTTGGTGCAATAAAATCAAATATAATTTATACGGATCAATCCATCATATTCTCTCTAATTATTTATTGGGTAAATTACTTTTTTTCGTCTCTAACATTTTGAATCAAAATTAAAATCATTTCAAATTTTTTTTTAATTAATATTGATCCGTTAGCTATAACCCAACCCAAATTTACCTATAAACTGGATTTTGAATAAAATAAATAAAACCCGCCATATTTAGTTAAACGGATTCTAGGCTATAACAAAATTATTCAGAAACATTTACAAGGTGTTACCAAAATATCAGAACCACGAAGTAACTGCGTTATAACATAAAAACTTTATAAAAAGAAGAGATCCTAAGGAAAGATCATTCTGAATAATCCTATACTTCATCTTATACTCTATCTTATTTGAGTGTCGGAGTGCCTTTGTAGGTACCCACTGCTACTATTTCTCTTGGAGTCGATGTATACCTATTCTAGTCCAGGCTGAGATGAGCTATACATCTATCAAGGCTCACTACGCAAGAATATTTGGCACCCATCATGGGGTCGAGTTTACTTAATCCCACTATCATTTTTTCTGCCCGATTATTTTACCCTCTTTTGCAGGTTGTAATCAATGGCAGAAAAGCAAAACAATCCTCTTCCTCCTCGTTCTAACGAGGCCGAATTGTTAGCTATAAATGAATTACTGAGGGCTGAGGTGCAGAGGATAACCGAGCTTTTAAATCAAAAACAAAATAGACGAAGTGATAAAGAGGACCATAAGCATCATAATAATGGTGACAATGATGAGGACCACAACTCGAAAGTGAAGACCGCAGTAGTGATCACTCCAAAGTCATCAACAAAAAGAACTAATCTATTTTCGAAGGAGATTATGAGCTTTCAGATGCCAAAAAATTTCACTCTGCCAACAACACTGTAACTTTATGAGGGGATTGGCGACCTCAATATCCATGTAACAAAATTCTATTCGATGATGTTCATGAATGGTGCATCCAATCTAATAGTCTGTCGTACATTTTCCATTTTTTTAGACGGTGCTGCCTTGATCTAGTTTTCTACTTTACTTGTAAGTTCTATAACAAGTTTTGACGAGTTGACTGACCTATTTGTCAACAACTTCGCAACATTGAAGATCTATGTCCACGACTCAGACTATCTCAGTACCCTCAGACAAGGACAATATGAGAGTCTCAAAAACTATATGATGAGATCTGCTAAGGCTACTATGGAGATAGCTAACCTGAACCTAGATGTTCACCTGCATGCACTGAAGAGTGGATTCCGCCCTGGAAAATTCCAAGAAACTATAGCTGTGTCAAAACCAAAGACATTAGTGGAATTCAGAGAAAGGGCAACAAGTCGAATTGAAATAGAAGAGTTCCAACAAATTCGGACGACGGAAAAATCTAACCTTAGCCGAGAAGAAGACAAACAAAATAAACATCAGAATAATAAGGAGGATTGAAAGTTATTCAAACTAACCCAAAGTTTGATAACGTACACTCTATTCAATATCAAGAGCGAGGACATCATTAGGGATATCCTACACTCCATGTTTATCAAACCCCCAAACAAAGTGGGAACTACCTATCAAGACAAGTAATACGTAGACAAATGTAAGTACTGCGCTTTTCACCAGAAATATGGTCATACCACAGATGATTGTGTCATAGGAAAAGACCTCCTTGAAAAAATGGCTCGTCACCTGTTAGACAAACTTTCACTCCCCTCTGTCATTGTAATGGAACTCACTTTCCTCCATTGTTGACCATCGTCACCGTAGGCCTTGTCACCACCGACATTCGCCGTCTGTCTTCCTACAATCCTTCAAACTGCATCTCTATTCCTATTTTGTCTATCCTCCACCTTAGATCTGCGTCACTGTCCTAGATCTACCATTGTCAATGTCTTCTAGTTCCAGAACCACCGTTGCTGCATCATCCTCAGCTATACTTTTCTGAGTGGAATTGTTGCCAACTTGTAGCTGTGGATTTGGGGATTCAAAACCTGAGGTACCAGGAGGCCGAAAGCAATGGAGATCATATCTTCACATCACAATTATTTGTGTTTTGACGTTGAAGCTTGGTTAACTATTAAATTTGTTATGAAATTAGGTTATAATAATGTGAATCTTCCTAATTATTTTGATTTTTCATATTTCTGTTTGTTCTCTCTTTCTCCAATGGCAAATCCTCCTTGTACTCCATTCTCGCTTTCTTCTTTTTCTCTAGTTGAAACAAACAGTTTGTAAGTTTTCAGCCATTGCTGAAGAGAGACAACAATTTGAGAGCATAGAAATTGACGACAAGAACCATATTAACACTACAAGAAAATCACCCATTCAGTTACACTTGAAAAGTGTAGCCAAAAGTGAAAAAAATGATGCCTTAGGCTACGGCTACGCTTTTTGGGGTGATTCCTATTTGGCCGTTGCCTATTCTCAAAGGCTACGCTTTTCTGCACCAAGGGCTACGCTTTTGGCGTTTGGGAATAGGGTACGCTTTTCAAGTGATGCTATCCAAGACCAAAGGCTACGCTTTTCAGCACTAATGGTTACCAGAATTCAAAAGAATAGGCTACACTTTTCGTTGCTGCGGCATCACTTTACAAACGTAGCAACATTGTATACCTATAACTACTCTATATAAGTGTAGCCTTAAGTCCCTCTTTTTTAAAAAAAAAAAACCTAATATTTTAGGAATATATATATAATCCTGTATTTTAATTAAATTAGTCAAATTCAATAAAATAAAAATAATAATTACATAAAAAAAACTGATAAGACAATATCATTAAGACAAAAGAACAAATTCAAGGAGGATAGAGATCTTCTATACAAGAGACAAAACAAAAGAGCTATCTATAAGGGATAGCTTTCTAATCTCTCTACATGTCTGAGGCAAAGTCCTTTACAAAGACTATGAGCTTTACACTAAATAGATGCCAAATGTATAGTTCTATCTCATAAAACATGCTTTTCAGAAGACCTGTCATTGAAATCATAGTAAAAATAATGAAGCATCTACCTTCCAAATGGTCTACTTGTGAGGAAGCAGATAAAGAATCATCGCCTCCAATGGAACGATTTGTCCATACACCACGATTAGGTCTATCCTTATGCCTAACACGTTTCTCCAGCCTCTTACTTGAATTACGTGAATCATGCATGGCAATCCTATTCTCTGGTGTCTCATTAGAACCCTTTAAAATCAATTGCACATGTACAGGGCGAGGTGGTTGTCTTTCTTTTTGTAGATCAGATGTTGGTATTGCCTGTTACGATTCAGGCCTGGCTGACTGACTTTGGCGCATTTCCTTGCACTACCTTTATGTCTCTGATTCTGCTTCAGAGGTGTTGAGCCAACAATTGTTTTAGCTGAAGATGTTACATTATTCTGCTCTAATAAACTATCTAAATCAGACCCCTGCACAATAAGAAACCCATCAAAATATGAAGTGATAGCATGATCATTGATGAGTTATTTTGGAGGAAAAATAAATTTCTCCCAAAATACCCAAAACTAACCGGCAAGTGCACCGGGTCGTATCAAGTAATAAAAACTCACGGGAGTGAGGTCGATCCCACAGGGATTGAAGGATTGAGCAATTTTAGTTTAGTGGTTGATTTAGTCAAGCGAATCAAGATTTGGTTGATGGTTTTGTGACTTGCAGAATTAAATTGCATTGAAGTAAAGAGAACAAGAAATAAATTGCTGAAACGTAAAGAACAAGAAATTAAATGGCAGAAGCTTAGAGTGCAAGAAATGTAAATTGCGGAATCTTAAAGCACAAGGAATGTAAATTGCTTGAAATGTAAAGGGGATTGGGATGTGGATTTGCAGAAATTAAACAAGGAAAAATTAAATTGCATTAAACATAAGAGGGAAAGGGAATTGGGATTGAACCGGATATGAAGCAGAAAAGTAAATGAACATAGAAAGCAGTAAACAGAGAAGTGAAATTGGAAATTCAGATCTCAGGACCCAGAGACTAGAAAACCAAGTCTAGATCTCAATGCCTTCCTAGATCCAACAAGAACAATTGCAAGGAAATTGTAAATGGCAAGGAAAATAGATAAAGAGCAATTAACCGGAAATGAAATTCAATTAGCAGTAAAGAAACAGAGATCCAAGATTGAGATTGAAACAGAATTTCTTCAATTCTCCAATCCAAGATCCAAGACAAGTGCAAATGAAATTGAAAGCAATGAACAAAGAAATTAAAGTTCAAAAGCTCTCCGAAAACTATTATGAAAATTCCCAAAGGAAAGCTCTCCGAAGAACTTGAATTATATCCTATTTATACACTTTCTTCAAATGATCTTCAAGCCTTGAGTTGGCCTTGTCTAGTGTGCTTGTGGTGCCAACGTTAGCCTCCAAGTTAGGGGGCTAACGTTGGCGCAAACGTTGGCCCCTCTCCCTTATGTTTTCATGTGCCAACGTTAGACTGCCAGGGAGGAATTCATGTGCCAACGTTAGCCTCCAAGTTAGGGGGCTAACGTTGGCGCAAACGTTGGCCAAAGAGCTTAATAATCCAAGCAGATCCTAATACAAAGAAACCACAGGCATATATTCTAAGGTTCAAGCTATTGGTGTCCAGCTTTGCTTCTTTTTGTTTTTCTTTTGTTCTGCCACTTTTTGGCTCTCTTTGTTCTTTCCTTCTTTTTATTTTTCTTCTAACCAAGGAATTTAATTCAATTGAGATTCCTAGACAGTAGGCCACTCTTTACTTAGAAGGAGATATCCTAGCTCTTTATTCACTAAAAGTGAGCTATTATACAATCACACACATACCACCATTTACTTTTATTCCACTTCTATCTAACAGAAACCATTTCACTTCGCATTCAAACTGTTCTTTTATTGAATTTTAAGATGCAGGGGACAACACATGCTTCTTGTTAAGTGAAAATGAACACACAAGCAAACACACAAACTAGCCTACTTATTTTGAAAGAAACAAACATAATGCAAAGACAACTTAGAACAGATAGAATGCATGCTTTTTTCTTTGAACAAGGAGCAAGTCCACCTTTCATTTGTCATGCCTCTTCTTTCTCCTTTCATATACTTGGCTGCTAGTGTTCCCACCATCCTTGTTTGGTGGCTGTTGATCTTGCCAAAAGCCAGCCTTATTCATAGTCTCCTCCACTCTATCTTCAAGTCTCATAGCCCTGTTCACTTCTACCTCACTTCTCATTTTGAAGAATTCATCAAAAGTTGGGAACGCCGGATCCATGTTGTGCAAATGTTCTCCAATATAGTTCAGTTTGATTTGGCTATTGACATTGTAATCGGCTTGCACTTCATACCTTGCATCTTGGAGTGTTGTGAACTCCTTGAAAGCCTTCAAACTTTCAGCTTGCATTTGTTCCAACCCCTCTGTTGGAATCTTTCGATTCTTCCAGCCCCTTTTTGCTTTATTTTTGCGTTTCATCTTTCCTTTTGTTGATCTTTCTTTTCTGGCCATAGGCTTTCCTTGGGGCCCTCTCTTTTCAGTGGCTAATACTCTAACATCCTCTTGGACTTTTTCATCAGTCTGCACAATCCTTAGCATTGGGATGTTGCTGTGACTTTCCTGGCCATTTTTCATATAGTCTTTCTTTTCCTTGCTAAATTGTGCCTCTGGCAACACCTTCAGAGTGATGCTCTGGTCATGCATCCTGAGAGTTAATTCCCCTTCCTCTACGTCTATGATAGCTCTAGCAGTGGCCAAGAATGGCCTTCCCAGTATAACAGAGTCCCTTGAGTTGGGCCTTTGCTCTTGGTGGAATTGGGTTGAAAGAGGCCTTGGTTGATTGCTGTTGAAGTTTGAAGAAGAACCAAAGTGAACCAATTGAACCGGATTTGAGGTTAGCAAAAGTTGGACCAAAAGTTTGAGCCAAAGTTAGGGGTCTAACTTTGGCTCCAACTTTTCATAGCAGCAAACACATTTTTCTGGTATGCACGTTGGTGCCAACGTTAGGGGTCTAACTTTGACCCTAACGTTGGCCTTGTCTAGTGTGCTTGTGGTGCCAACGTTAGCCTCCAAGTTAGGGGGCTAACGTTGGCGCAAACGTTGGCCCCTCTCCCTTATGTTTTCATGTGCCAACGTTAGCCTCCAAGTTAGGGGGCTAACGTTGGCGCAAACGTGGGATGGCCAGGGAGGAAATTTCAAGTTCCAACGTTAGCTTCCAAGTTAGGGGGCTAACGTTGGGGCTAACTTCTTGCTTCCTGGTTCAATTTCACTTATTCCATTGTCCTCTCTTCACTCCTAGCCATTCCTCTTTGCTTCAACCTTTCTCCAAGCTTTCTTCACCTATCATTAATCAACCAAACTCATCAAAGCTATGCTCAAAATCATGAGATATTCATTCTTTCATAATATGCAACAAATATAGCATAAAACCTCATGAAATGGCATAAATTCATATATGGTTGGTTCAATTAAGGGAAACATGAAAATCTACTCAATTAGCTTGCTTGTAGCTCAAGAAAGTGCATAATTCTAATGAAAACAAAAGAAAAAGACTAGTTAAAATAGGCTAGGATGACTTATCATCAATCATACATGATAAGTCCATAAATCACAATAAAAAGAACCAAAGAACAATCCATGCCAGAACTTATAGTGGATTCCTGATTCATCATATTCCATGTCATTAGCAACAAGGCAGCATATTAGAGAAAAATAATCCTCAAAGTCACTTTAGTATGAACCCTTATGCCAAGAAAATGATATACATCATAATAGCATCTATAAGTAGTACTTTCTCTATAGTACATTGACCTTTTTATTATTAACTGACAAGAAATAAACAAGTGCCATCCTTGAATCTTAATAAATTAGTTAATCTCTCTCCTCGTCATTTCATGAGCCACTAAGGTTACATTGAAACCAACATTTATCAACAACTCCAACTAGTAAAAGGATGATTTAAGGAAGAGAACATTCAAATAGAATGAATCAATTAAATTAATTAAAATTTAGGCAATAATTGCAGAAAACCAGATCAAAATGCATTTGATTGATAATTGCAGAAAACTAGATCAAAATGCATCTGATTGATACAAACTAGACATGACCAGTGGCAACTCATTGACATTGACGTCACAACATAAAGAAGCAGAATTTCAAAGTTACTTTCCATCAGAGTAAGAACAGTAAATAAAATAACTTCCAAAGCAATTCTGGTAAGGTTTGTCCACACTGCATTTTCTTCCTTGTGCATCAAAATATGCATTCTAGTCAACATATCCTAAGGGTTCTAGATGAATCCTTTTGCAACATGTGCAAGCATATAAATAAAATGGAATACTCATATGAAAATAAATTATCTCTCTTTCTTTCCCTTTAAGAAGCAGGACCTTCTTCTCGAAACCAGTATTTCCAGCAACTCCTCAAATAAAGGACAAAGTGTTAAGCAAATCCCCATTGAACACAATTAAATTGAAGAAAACAAAGCTAAACTATTAACTCATACAAAAATAGACAGCGACTCCAATAATAATAATAATAATAATAATAATAATAATAATAATAATGATGCAGAAACAAGAATGCTAGGAAAGCCAGTTAAGAAACAGGGCACAGGGATTATGCTGATATCACAACTTATATTAGAAGAAAAAACCTCAATGCTTTAAATTCATCAAATAAAACAAATGTATACATTCAAAGAGGTTTTCAAACATGGGCCCCAAGCCGTAAATGAGACCTAAGGAGAAACAAATAACAACAAAATTCCAAACAAAATATAAACTTACCATTCTCATCCAGTGTTTGGTTTGCATCTGAGGAAGCCACATTTGAAGTGTTACTTGAATGATGCTGATCACCTTGCCTGGGAACCAAAGTATAAATTATTTTGTCTTTTCCAGTGGAACCTTTCCCTGTGTCTCTTACAACATAATAGAGAAGTGAAAATCAGACATTGTTAAGCACAAGTTAGAACCAAGATCATTCTCCATATCTCTGTGTGCAAGCAATTACAACTAGAAAATTATCAAATACTGGCATTACTTTACGATGAACTAAAAATTTTATTTATAGTAAACTAATATACTAGTAACAATTTAAAGTGACCATTTTTTACTCAGATCGATACAAAGTGAAGAAAACACAAGTCCTCAACCTGAGCCATTACTTGAACAGCATCCTGTCTTTGCCAATAGTCTTCGTTACTACCTATACCACAAAAGAAAGCCAGTTTATATTAAGATATTCAACAACAAAGTGTTTTCACAAGTCATAACCAAATCAAATAACTCCTAAGCGATTTCGTAAATTTTGTATTATGTCAACTCTCTTTAAAGCCAAGATAAATCCAAGATAAATCTTAAAAAGTTAAAACCCCAACACCAATAAGCATGGTTAACAAAACCAAAATGGCACTGACAGGGTCACCTTTTTGACCGGATCACAATTAAATAAACATATAAAACTATAAAAAAAACTTAAATAAAAATTTAAAAGCCTCAGGAGTTGATGTTTGTTCTTGAGCTGGTGTTTGTGATTAAGAAATCTTTAAAAGTGAATTAGAACTAAATGAACAAATTAACGACCGAGCAGCTCAATCAACCAATGAACTAATTAGGTAAAACAAAAACTAAATGAACCAATTAACCAACAAACTACTTTAGCTAAATGCCTAAGTTGATTAATTAACTAACTTAGGTAGACAAAATAGAAAAAGAACACACCAGATTTGAGCAGAGGCGTTAAAGTGAAGCAAGAGAAACAAAAGCGGCGAGCAAAGGAGAAAAGCTGCGACCAGAGGCGAGGAGAGAAATTGAACCAGACATAGAAAATTATATATATAATTTCAACACAATAGTAGAAAATCAACAAAAGGAAGCAGCAGCCTAATAAGCATGACATGGGGGAGCAGCAAGATATTGGCACAAACAGCCTGCACCGTAGATAAGAACAAACAAATGCATGAATATAAGAGTACTTTTAATCCTTCACACATATATACATATGAATCCTTCAAATGTCACAACCACAACAGCATTTACAAGAGAATATAAAAGTCCACATACCCTGGAAGAATTTCTGGAGCACGAAGCTTGTGTGAGCTAAAATAGAACCCCCTTTATTGGTGGACTTGTCGAACATCAAATGCAAAAGATGGGAGGCAAGGCCACACTTCTGACCTCGATTTCTCACCAAATTCCCAAAGAGCTCTCACTGATCGCGTGGAGCGACGCAGTCACACCTGCGATGCTACTGTACAGCCATAGTCGAACCTCCGCATGACCCCCCAGACAGCATCCCTGACCAAATAATGGATTCCAGCTCCTTCAACAAAGAGATTCTCCATTTTATAGAATCACTGTCTTGTGCTTCATCACTCTGGTTGAGGTCTGACAAGAAGAAGTCTATCATTTTTGCCAAAACCTTAACGCCACAGAGGAAGCAAATAATCCTGATTCCCAAACAGTTCAGTTTAATAATAATACATATTAGAAATATAGTGAAGTGAACAATCAGACTCTACACAAATTAAATACTAATATATTTCCCAATGCCTGACTCCCTATGTAACTATGATTCAATATACTTTTCCTTTTTTAACTTTCAATTCTCCTCTATTTTTGGATTCTTTTTTGGTTTTGGTCTTAACTTCTTACGTTTCTTTGCACTCTCCACACCCAGAGTTTTCTTTCTTTTTTTCTCATTATGCAAAACTAGACTTCTGGAATTCTCTTCAGTCATTGCCCATTATTACTGAGAAAAATGTATAAATGCTATCATTGCCATGCCTCAAAAGGTTTATGCAAAATTGATATATGTCATAAGCAAGTACTTGTGGTATGTGCTTATGGACACAAGTTATGGCTAGAGGCCAATTTGAAACTTTCAGATCTTATTTTTATTCTATTCGTACTCCACATTATACGTTACTTATCAAGCTTATTACATGGTTTAGGATTTACTTGGTCATTTCAGTAACGAAAGTTCACATTCTTGAATTTCAGAACCCTAAATAAAAAATCCTAAAATCAGAACCCTAAACCTCCCAAATTTTAGAACAAAATAAAAATCAATACATACCTTCTCAACGATGGTGAGCGCAGAGACGACGATGCAGAGCGGTGAGTGCGTGGCAACGGTGACCGCAGAGACGACCAGGGTGAGCGGTGACGGTGAGCGCAGATTCGAAGGTTGAGCAGCGACGGTGAGAGCAGATTCCACGAGAGTAAGCGGCGACGGTGGTCGCAGAGACGACCAAGGTGCAGCGACGAAGGTGAAGAGGATGAGGAGCGGCGGCAGCGGCGAGTGGTGAGCGAAGGTGAAGTGGTGAGTGGATAGTGGAGAGTGGAGATGGGCAAAGGTGAAGAGGGGCGACAGTGAGTGGAGAAGGGCGAAGGCAGCGAAGTGGAGAAGGGGAAAAGGAAGTGGAGAAGGTTCTTCCTTCAATTTAGGCAAATATAAGAGGGGCGGTGAGTGTGGAAGAAGAGTGGTGACGCCGATGGTTCTCGAGTGGATGGTGCGATGGTAGAACGTATTTGGGGTTTGATTGAGAGGGTTTCTTCTTGTAGTGAGAGGGTCAATGGCGAGAGTGAAGAGAGTGAGTGGGGGGCGACGATTGATGGTGAGCTTTGGAGGCAGAGTGAAGAGGGTCAATGGATGCTGAGTGAGCTTTCGAGGGTTTACGAAAGGGGATGAACGTGCGTGCTTTAGAGGTGATCAGTGAGGTTTGGAGGGAATGACAAAAATTTTACTAAGTGTGACTTTGCTTTCAGGGAAAAGAGGAAAAAAATTTACTAAGTGTCAAATTTTTTGCTCTAGACACATTAGGCATCACTTTTAAAACGTACCCAAAACTTAATAAATAGGCTACTTTTTAAAAGCGTCCCCATTGATACAAAAAGTGAACCTATAGATATCAACCTACGGCTACGCTTTATAAGTGATTTCTAAAATACCTAAGGCTACACTTTTTAAATGATGCCACAATTGTGTATCCTTTTCTCATATAAAAAGGCAACACAGAGAAAAGCGTAAGCGTAGCCTATTCTATGAATAGGCTACGCTTTTCAAATGTAGCTTTAAAAAGTGTGGCTGAATGGGTATTTTTCTTGTAGTGTAATGATCATATCTTGTCTTCTTCTCTATAAATCTGATCAACAGTTTGCTATGATTGCTGTCCTTAACTTGTTTTTATCCATGATTCAATTTAATTTTCTAGTAGTGAAAAGCATATTAATAATGTCAATTGTGATGCTGCAAAAGTTACCAGATATGTAGTCACCACACCAAACACACTATATTTTTTTCTTTTATAGAACCGTCAATATGAAAATGTTGTAAAATATCTCATATGTCTCTCACTGTTATATAGGATGATGTTTTATATGCAACAGTTCGTACAACAGGTGTTATGGAAATCTAGTTTAGGTGAACATGCTAACATGAAATGGTAGTCAAATGCTTATTTTTGTCCCTTCATTATACTGGATTGAAGATTTTTATATGCTGAGAAGTGTTGTATATTTGCTCATTATAAACCAACTTAGAATGGAGGTGTTATATAGATTTTTAGTAAATCATAGATTGATAAACCCCAATTTTGTGGTTTATCTTGTGCTTAATTTAGGGAATTTTATTAACTTATTCCACATTTATTCAATGAAATAGCATGGTTTTGTAATTCTCCCTAAATTTGTGTTTAAGTGTGAAAACATACTTTTTAGGCCTTAAAATAGCTAAATTTAATTCACTTTAATTCCATTCGATGCTTTGATATGTTTGTTGAGTGATTTCAGATTCATAAGGCAAGTATTGGATGGAAGAGGTGAAGAGAAAAGCATGCAAAGTGGAGAATTTATGAAGAAATGAGCATTTGGAGAATTGAAGGCCACGCACACTGATGAGAGGAATTTTTGATGGTAAAGAATTCACAATAAATTTCCGTTGCAAGTATAGTTTCTAAACCAACAATAATCCTTTGATACAAAAATTTTGTTGTCACTAAAACAAACTTAATAAAATTAAACCGAAGTATTCAAACCTCGGGTCATCTCTCAAGGAATTGTAGGGAGGTGTATTTATTATTGGTTATAGAAAAGTATCTTTTTGGGTTTTTGAAATAAGGAACAAGGAAATAAAATGGTAAGAAATCAAATTAATAACTAAGAAAACTCTTGGCAAGGTATGAAAATTAGAAGTCCTATCCTAGTTATCTTTATCAATTGTGATGAGAATTGTCCATTGCTCCCACTTAGTTAACCTCTAACTATGAAGGAAAGTCAAGTGGATAAATCAATTTGATTCCTCAAGTCCTAGTCAACTCCTAAGGAAAGACTAGCTTTAGAGGGATCCAAATCAACTAGCAACTTCCAATTATCAACCAACAAAGGAGTTTGATAACTCAAAAGTCTCCAATTACTCAACCAAAGCCAAAAATATAAAAATCTAACTTAAAATCCTCCCAAGCATTTTATGAAACACTTGGAAGGCACAACATAAAAGCATAGAAAACTAGCAAGGAATATTAAATCCAAACAACCAATTTCAAAAATCAATGACTCAAAAATAATAGAAGAAGTAATAAATATGAAATACCTCAAATTGTATTAAATAGAAAATCAAATCTAACATGAGAATTCATAAACTAAATTGGAAAATAAATAAACCAACAAGATAAATAGATAAACTAAAGTGCTAGAGCTAATAAGAGTAGAAGAAAACTAATATCAAAGTAAGGTAGAAATCTAAAATTGAACATAGCTAAACCTAAGAATCCTAAAACCTAGAGAGAGGAAAGAGCCTCTCTCTTTCTAGAAAACTACATCTACAACCTAAAATTATGTGTATGAAGTGTTGTGTGAATGAATGAATGTTATTTCCTACTCTGCAGCCTCAAATCTGTATTTTTTAGACCGAAAACTGGGCTAAAAGGAGCCCAGAAATCACCCCTAGCATTTTCTGATGCGTCCAGCATCTGGCTCTGTCACGCGTATGCGTCGTACGCGCTATTGAACTTTCGCAAGGTCATGCGTATGCGTGATCCACGCGTGCGCATTGCCTAACAGAATAGAAACTATGGCAAATTATATATCATTTCGAAGCCCCGAATGTTAGCTTTCCAACACAACTGGAACCGCCTCATTTGGATCTCTGTAGCTCACGTTATGGTCGATTTAGTACGAAGAGGTCAGGCTTGATAGCTCAGCAATTCCTTCAATTTCTTGTATTGCTTCCACTTTTGCATGCTTCCTTTCCATCCTCTAAGCCATTCCTACCCTGTAAACCTTGAAATCACTTAACACACATATCATGGCATCGAATGGTAATAAGAGGGGATTAAACATAGCAAATTTAAGGCCAAAGAAGCATGTTTTCAATCATAGCACAAAATTAGGAAGAAAAATGTAAAACATGTGAATTATATGAATAAGTGTGAGTTTAGTGGATAAAATTCACTAAATTAAGTACAAAATGTACCACGAAATAGTGGTGCATCAAATCTCCCCACCTTTAAACATTAGCATGTCCTCATGCTAAGCTCAAGAGAAGCTATAAAGGAGTGAAGAGGAATGGTAAAACTTATGAAATGCAACCTATCTATATGAATGCAACTAAATGCAAAATGCTCTTTCCTACTTGATTTAAAAGTAAATAAATTCCCCAAGACAAACATAAATCAGATTTCATTAATTCAAATCACACAATAAGAGACAAGTAAACCTGTAAGAAGATAGCTCATGAAAGCCTGGAACACAAAATCAAGCATTGACCTTTCACTGGAAGTGTATATGCACTTTAATCGCTCAAGTGTCCAGGGTTAATTCACTCTAATATCCTCTAGTCATGCTTTCTAAAACTTTGTTCTTCATCTAACCAATCAACAAATATTTAATGTACAAATGCAAACATCATGAGGGCTTTTAAGGTTGTAATGGGGCTAAGGTAAGGGTGAGGATACATGTATAGCCAAGTGAGTTATACTTTGAATCTTTGACTAACCTAAATTCTCACCTAACACACACACACACACACTCTATGTAATTCTAAAATCATGCCTAGCTACCCAAAATCACACTTTTGTATATTTCACATACTCATATACCAAATTTTCTTCAATTTCACCACATATGCATTGATCTTTTATTAAACTTAACATTGGGGTAATTTTGTTTCCTATTTATTAATTTATTATTTATATTGTAATAATTTTTTTAAACATGAAAGCAAACATAACTTATCAATGCACATGATTTTTCTGGTCTCACATGAGTATGCACCCAAATTCCCAATACTTTTGTCAACACAATTTCATCAACCCAAGTTCCCACAATTCCCCACACTTAATTGATACACAATCTCTATCTTAAGCTAATCAAAGATTTAATTGGGGTAATTAATTGTTTTTCCGCTTAAGGCTAGTGATGTGGTAAAATATAGAACAAAGGGGGATTAAAAGGCTCAAAGTAGCAAACAAAGGTAATTGAAATGGTAGGCTATTTGCGATAAGTGAGCTAATAACAAATGATGGCCTCAATCATATGTATGCATAAATATACACTAAACAATGGACATATAGAATGGAACAAACTATAGATTGCAATCATAGGGAAGAAATCACACAAGAATAAAATATTATGGTTAAATAATATAACCATATAATTAAGCTCAAAATCTCACAGGTTGTGTGTTCTTAGCTATAAACCATGATGTGCGGAAAACGATCCGACACAAAACTCACCGGCAAGTATACCGGGTCGCATCAAGTAATAAAACTCACGGGAGTGAGGTCAATCCCACAAGGATTGAAGGATTGAGCAACTTTAGTTTAGTGGTTGAATTAGTCAAGCAAATAAGTGTTGATTGTGTGAAATTGTGTTGACAGGAATTAAATTGCATAGAATGTAAATGGGAGTGGGTGATTTGCAGGAAATTAAAGGGAACAAAAAGAAAAAGAGCTGAATCTTAAAGTGCAAGTAATGTAAATTGCAGAAACTTAAAGTGCAAGAAATATAAATGACTTGAAAAATAAAAGGGGAATGGGAATTGAATCTGCAGGAATCAAACAGGAAAAAGCAAAACTTAACAGAATAAAGAGTAGTTGATGTAATTAGTCGAACCGGATCTCAAAACTAAAAGGAAAATAAACTTGGTGTAGTAATTAAACAAGGAAATTAAAATGGAAATCAATAGATCTTAGGACCCAAGAGACTAGATAACTAAGTCTAGATCTCAATGCCTTCTTAGATCCAAATTTAGAGAGTAAATGCCAAATTAAAGAAGAGAGCAATGTAGAAATGTAAATCCAAGTTCAATTTCCAGAAGTTGCAGTAAGAAAAACAAAGAGATCTCAAGGTGAGATTGAGATAGAATTTCCTCAATTCTTTAACACCCAAGACTCAAGACAAGTGTAGATGAAATTGAAAAACAAGAAAACTAAGAGGAAGAGAATTCAATTCTCCTTCCCCAAGACTCAGAATCTCCAAACATCTCAAAACCCAAAAGCTCTCTACTATGAAATTTTTTTTAAAGAAAACTCTAAAAAGAAAAAGCTCCCTTTAAAACTTCAAATCCTAAGCTATTTATAAACTTTCTTCAAATGATCATTAAGCCTTGAATTGGGCCTTTAGTCTTGATGGAATTGGGTTGATAGTAGCCTCCATTGATTGCTCTTGGTGTTGGGAAGAAATCCATTTGTGAACCGGGCCATGAACCATTCACGTTTGAGTCAACGTTTGAGGCAAACGTTGACTCAAACGTCCCTTGTGTGAGGCATTATGCAGATGCCCTTCTTGCTGTCATCCACGTTTGAGCCAACGTTTGAGGTCAAACGTGAGCTCAAACGTGGTTCTTCCCAAGCTCCCTTTTTGGCCAACGTTTGGCCCAACGTTTGAGGCAAACGTTGGCGCAAACGTGGCTCATCTAAACCATCAATCAGGGGTGCTTTGCCATGCTCTTCCTTGCCAAAATGTAGCCAACGTTTGACCTCACGTTTGAGGCAAATGTTGGCTTAAACGTTGCCGTGCCCAGGAGTGCTCTTTTTCATTCTTTTTGGCGCCAACGTTTGACCTCACGTTTGAGGCAAACGTTGGCGCAAACATTGCCTTCCCCTGCTTCTTCTTCAGCCAACGTTTGCCTCAACGTTTGAGGCAAACGTTGGCGCAAACATTGGCTCTTTTCCAGGGTGTTCTTCATCTGCTTCTCACGTTTGAGTTAACGTTTGAGGCAAACGTTAGCTCAAACGTTGATCCCTCTTTTCAAGCCCATTCTTGCAACCTTCTTCCAAGCTTTATTCCTTACTAGTCCTTACATATTGGAAGTCTTAGGTCCTAGGACTTTCACCCAAATGATATCATGGAGATCTCTCTATAGGTAATCACCTTGAAGCAGCTTATAGTTGTTGTGCTTTGGCCTTGACTCTAAGTGTCATGTTTCAAAGTGGCCTTTTAGATAAGCTTTCAATCAATACTCCTAAACCAGTTGGTTTTAAGGTATTAGGTGTTAAAGCACCCCTAAGGATTTACTTACTCAAGCCTCTCTCTTTGACACAATTCGACCACAAGCATTTACTAGGATAATAACTCTTTGAGTTCTTGTTCCTTTTTTTTTCTGCCTAGTAATTGATGCTCAGAGCCTTGGGCCATTTTTTTTTTGCTGCTTCTTGGATCAATAAATGTTTGAGAATCTCCACAATACTTCTTTGAACTCTATGTCCCGCCTATGAGCTCCCATGCAAGTTTTCATAAGCATGCAACCTCAATACATAATCACACAACTAGAACCACCACTTCTCCTAATCTTTTGCTTGCCTCAAAATTGTTTAATTCCTCAATCCTTCTTTTCAAAGAACTGTCATGTGATGCCTTCTCGAGAAATTGAGTGCAAGCGAGTTTGGAGAGTATAGTGTTGTGATTATTCAAGCATCTCAATTATTAGGTTATAGAAAAACTATATTATGCAGACAGACAGGGGTACAATATCACTTCCAATCATAACAATTTTGAATAAAAGACAGTCACTTAACAATAAAACCTGTTGGAGTTCACTTGCTTCACTCCTTCTCAGTGCCATTGTTGATCTATATATCCCTCTTTGTCTCTTTGGCTGATGGTGCTTAATCCTTTCTTAGATTCAAGTGACTGCCTACAATAAACTTTGAAAGTTGCTTATTCCCCAAGCACTCTAAAATGGTTAGCATGCATGTATGTTTGTGGGCTCTTGAACTTAGATTGGTGTGCGAACACCAAACTTAGTTCCTTGCCTTATATAGCAATTTGTTCATATGCAGAAAACCACATGTGCTCTTAGTAAGAAAACACACTATAAACTAAAAAGCAAGCTATGATCTAGAGAACAAACTTCGAACTAAAAACTAAACAATTGTTAAGTAACTTCTCTGGTGTTTGGAGCTGGCACTGATTATGCAGAAGGTAAAAATATATTTTTAAATTAGATTTTTGGTGGAACACCAAACTTAAAATCCTTCACTCTCCTTTAAATTGTTTTGGTGTGTGACACCAAACTTAGCTCCTTGCACTATAGATAACACTACTCTATATTTTTATTGAAATAGCTATGAAAAGAAAACTACCTCAGGTTGGGTTGCCTCCCAACAAGCGCTTCTTTATTGTCACTAGCTTGACATTCTCCATCCTCTGATCATGGAAGTTGAAAACTCTGTTGCCTTTGAGTTTTTCCTCTCACTGTGGGTTTTCTTTCCTCTATTTCTTCTTGAGGAACTTCTCTGTGGTGCTTCTTTTTTATCATTGTTTCTTTTCCCATGGCCTTCTCACTTCCTTCCATGATTTCTTTCCATTTCTCCTACCTAGAAACTTTTTCATTGTCTTTCAGGTTGTCTTCAGTGGCTCTAGGGAAAGTATTTGCCCTCTTCTCACCCATTTCTGCAAGGTACTCGGCCAGTTGTTCTATCTGCCTCTCAATTCTTCTGATTGAAGCTTCCTGGTTCTTTGTTGTCACCTCTTGATGCTCCATCATTCTCGCTATTGAAATTTCCAAGTTAGTGATCTTCTGAGAATGGTTCAAATGTATGAGATGGACTGGTGGCTATGGAAAACCTTGCGAAGGAAATTCACATGCATTGTGTGGGTAAAAGGTAGGTGTTGCAAAGGTATTCTGTGGATTTTGTGGGTTATTATGAGATTGAGGGTGCATGTTTTGTGAGCATTGGTTTTGTTTGGCATTATTGGATTGGTGACTTTGGTTGTTTGTGATCATGGGTTTGCCTATGTTGGAACCCCTTTGTTCCTGATGTTGATAATCCCCCATTCTTAGATAAGAATGTGGCTTCCATGGTGGAAATTGTGCATTCATTGTAGTAGAGTGTAGAAAATCAATTTGTCTAGCTATTGACTCCAATTGTTGCTGAGTTTGATGGTGTAGCTGTTTGTTTTGATTCATGACTGCCTTCACTCCCTCAAGATTCATCACTTCCTTTTCTGAAATTGCATTATGTGGTTTCTCAAATGAGTGTTGGTTATTGACCCTTTTGTCATTGAATTCTGCAGTTCCTTAGCGAGTTGCTGTTGCTTTGAGTAGACCATCTGAGAAGTAATCTACTACTCTTCTTGTTTCTGAGGTTAATCCTTCATAGAACGCTTGGAAACCCACTTTGTCACTTGCTTTCTTGTATCGTTCCCATGCTTTGAACAATGGTTCTTCCTCTCCTTGTATGAATGGATGTATTCCCTCTTTCATCTTGATGTTTTGTTGGGATGAGGAGAATTTGGCTAGAAACTTGGCAACCAAATCATCCCAACTAGTGATACTTCCTTGGGAAAAGGTTTCAAGTCATTGTGCTGCTTCATCCCTCAGTGAGAAAGGAAATAACAAAAGCTTATAGGTATCATGATTTACACCATCGAGATTGACAGCACCACAAGTCCTCAGAAAAATGGATATGTGCTGTTTAGGATCCTCCAATGGATTTCCACCATAGGAACAATTGTTCTTGATTAGTGTAATGAGTTGCGGCTTCATGTTGTGGTGTTCTTCTTTCTCAGAAAATCATTCTTCAATGATATCCTTTCCTCTGGCCTCTCTTCTTTCCTGTGATGTATAAATCAACAAGCGGAACACACAGTGGTACTTTTGAAAATTGAGTGTAGTCAGTTGAGACAAAACTTCAAACAGTTAGTGGGTTAGTAGAAGCAAATCCTCAAACAGTTAGTCGGTTAGTCAAAATTAAAGAAAAAGTGCTTGATCTAAACTACCACCTCACTTAATCATTGTCAATCTATTTAATCCCTGGCAACGGCGCCAAAAACTTGATGTGCGGAAAATGATCCGACACAAAACTCACCGGCAAGTATACCGGGTCGCATCAAGTAATAAAACTCACGGGAGTGAGATCGATCCCACAAGGATTGAAGGATTGAGCAACTTTATTTTAGTGGTTGAATTAGTCAAGCAAACAAGTGTTGATTGTGTGAAATTATGTTGACAGGAATTAAATTGCATAGAATGTAAAGGGGAGTGGGTGATTTGCAGGAAATTAAAGGGAACAAAAAGAAAAAGAGCTGAATCTTAAAGTGCAAGTAATGTAAATTGCAGAAACTTAAAGTGCAAGAAATATAAATAACTTGAAAAATAAAAGGGGAATGGGAATTGAATCTGCAGGAATCAAACAGGGAAAAGCAAAACTTAACAGAATAAAGAGTAGTTGATGTAATTAGTCGAACCGGATCTCAAAACTAAAAGGAAAATAAACTTGGTGTAGTAATTAAACAAGGAAATTAAAATGGAAATCAATAGATCTCAGGACCCAAGAGACTAGATAACTAAGTCTATATCTCAATGCCTTCTTAGATCCAAATTTAGAGAGTAAATGCCAAATTAAAGAAGAGAGCAATGTAGAAATGTAAATCCAAGTTCAATTTCCAGAAGTTGCAGTAAGAAAAACAAAGAGATCTCAAGGTGAGATTGAGACAGAATTTCCTCAATTCTTCAACACCCAAGACTCAAGACAAGTGTAGATGAAATTGAAAAATAAGAAAACTAAGAGGAAGAGAATTCAATTCTCCTTCCCCAAGACTCAGAAATCTCCAAACAGCTCAAAACCCAAAAGCTCTCTACTATGAAATTTTTTTTAAAGAAAACTCTAAAAAGAAAAAGCTCCCGTTAAAACTTCAAATCCTAAGCTATTTATACACTTTCTTCAAATGATCATTAAGCCTTGAATTGGGCCTTTAGTCTTGATGGAATTGGGTTGATAGTAGCCTCCATTGATTGCTCTTGGTGTTGGGAAGAAATCCATTTGTGAACCGGGCCATGAACCACTCACGTTTGAGGCAAACGTTGACTCAAACGTCCCTTGTGTGAGGCATTATGCAGATGCCCTTCTTGCTGTCATCCACGTTTGAGCCAACGTTTGAGGTCAAACGTGAGCTCAAACGTGGTTCTTCCCAAGCTCCATTTTTGGCCAACGTTTGGCCCAACGTTTGAGGCAAACGTTGGCGCAAACGTGGCTCATCTAAACCATCAATCAGGAGTTCTTTGCCATGCTCTTCCTTGCCAAAATGTAGCCAATGTTTGACCTCACATTTGAGGCAAATGTTGGCTCAAACGTTACCGTGCCCAGGAGTGCTCTTTTTCATTCTTTTTGGCGCCAACGTTTGACCTCACGTTTGAGGCAAACGTTGGCGCAAACGTTGCCTTTCCCTGCTTCTTCTTCTGCCAACGTTTGCCTCAACGTTTGAGGCAAACGTTGGCGCAAACGTTGGCTCTTCTCCAGGGTGTTCTTCATCTGCTTCTCACGTTTGAGGCAAACGTTAGCTCAAACGTTGATCCCTCTTTTCAAGCCCATTCTTGCAACCTTCTTCCAAGCTTTATTCCACCTATCATCAATCAACAATTGTATCAAAGCTATGCCATAATCATGAGAGTTGTTCTTCTTCTTGTCATATGAGCAATTATGGCACAAAAACTCATGAAAATGCATCAATTTATCCATGGTTGATTGAATCAAAGGAAACATGAAATTCAACCCAAATGACTTACTTATGGCTTAAGAAAGTGCATAAAACTGAATGAAAACAAAGGAAAAAGACTAGTGAAACTAGGCTAAGATGACTTGTCATCAAACCATGTTCCAAATAAAAATCTTCAAACAAGTTTAGCAATAAAGTTTTAATTTAAATTAGTGAAATGCTATATAAAGGGTCTTGAAAAAGAACTTATCACTTCAACCAAGTAGTGGTAGAAGAACATGCACAAAATCAAACAAACATGCAATCAAACATGCAAATGCAACAACTAATTTAACAAGAAAAATTAGACATTGGTGTTGAGAAAGAAATAACCAACCCATAGAAGTCGGTATTGACCTCCCCACACTTAAAGATTGCACCGTCCTCGGAGCATGCTAACTGACACTTTTTTCCCAAAGAATGTGCGTAGAAACTTTTTGTCGCCCCATGAAAACGTCTGCCGGTTCCCTTCCTGGTGGCCATTGTAACGACCCAATTTTCAATATGTCTAGATCATACCGGAAACTGAGCGCTACCAATTTGTCTTCCTAATTATTATCTATTATTTATCATATGAGCCTGATTCGTTGTTAAAAGCGTAGTTAATTTGCGAGGTTTTTTTTTTTTTTGAAAACGTTTGGATTAATAGGCGGAATCACTCATAATCAATTCACAAGTAATAATAGATAAAACAGTTATAAACAACCACACATAAATACATCACAAGTAGCGAGCAACATTTAGTGATCCAGCCTTTGTTAGAGTATAGACCTTTAGTTAGAACACCCTTAAATATAGCTAGATAATAACTATATACATATACATACATACAACTTCCCAGGTCCTGACCTGTTTAAGAAGTCCCTAAGCTGGCACCCAGGCTAGCCTAGACTATATACTCACCTAGTCCCTCTAAACTACTAAAGTGAGAGAAAGTACGTTCTAGATCTTCAAAACTCAAGTCAAGTGGAACGTCATCAAAAGATAGAACATCATCTGCTACTCCTCTGCACGATCAGACTTTTCCACAGGACGTCTCTCTGGTACCTCATGAAGTAGCCACACAATAGGAATCTCGTACACAGGATTTAGGTTAAAGTCATTAGTCTCTTCTCTTTTCTCTATGTCTCTTGTCTCATTAATTTTATCTCATTTCTCTATGTCTCTTTTCTCTTTGGTCTTGTCTCATTTCTCTATATTTCTCTTCTCATTATATTATTTCTCTATAAATATATATAATCAACGAACTACGTTGGGTCTCGATATAAATATATATATATATAATCAACGAACTACGTTGGGTCTCGATATAAATTATATATAATCAACGAATTACGTTGGGTCTCGAAGACATCCCTTTGATTCAATGGATGTCGATAAAAGGTGAAGGGGTCTCATCTCGTCTCATATATATATAAAAGGACGTCATTCGTCTCCGACAGAGTTTACTCGCCGATAATAATATACGCGTAAATAAATCCTTGCCTTTTAGCATAAGCCCTTTAGCCCTAATGAGCACTGGTCTATTTACAGCCCTAACGCCCGTCGGTTGACTGTGTACTCGAGTACCGGACGCGATCCCGATCTGTACGTAGTAAGAACAGACGCGTAGTAAGAGACAACGTAAGGAAAGACACACACTAGATGAAGAAATACAAACAGACGAGCATACGATAAAGACACAAAATAAAAGAACATAAGAAAACAAACACAAAACGAAAAACAACAGAGATGAAAGAGAAAGATAGAAATAGAAGACAAATGACGAAGCGATATAATACAATGAGCAGATGATTAGCTGGGGTTTATTTACTTGCATTGATTATTGGGGCTGGGATGATTCTTGAGGGTTCAAGAATGGGGAAGAGAGAGGGAAGGGGGAAGTCTACCTTCATTCTCATGGAGTGGTATCAAGCGACTACTGGTAAGCGTTCTTCTCCTAAGACGAGATCTATCAGAAGACTCAGATCCCACTCATAACAAGAGACAAATATACATATATGACATTCTGGTCGGTTGCAGACGTAGGGCAAGCATACGCA
>NC_029789.2:108469800-108488716 GCF_000816755.2 Arachis ipaensis
ATTTTTATTAAAATATTATTTTTAATTAAATATTATTATTTAATATTTTATTATTATTTATTATTTTATTATTAAATTTTCGAAAATTAACTTTACTTTAACCTTTAACCTTTAAAATTCACTTTTTACCACCTGTAACTTTTAATATTTCTACTTTTACCACCCTAACTTTCAAAAATTACCATATAACCCCTCAAACACCAAATTAATTACTTCCTTGCCCTTTTATGAATCAAAAAGGTGTTCTTCATTGTTCTTCATCACACTCAAAGTGTTCTTCATGTTCTTCATAAATTCTTCAGATTCTTTCTCTGTGTTTACCCGTTTTTCAGTCTTTTCAACAACCGATTTTTACCATAATTCAAAATAAATTTCCAGCCACTAAAACCCCATCTTTTCTACATGATTTTAACACAAATTGAACCTCAATTTAAGCTTAGGGTTTCGTTCTTTCCAGCTGCCCAAGAACACACATTCATAGCTTGAATTTCATCAAATTTCATCAAATTTTCACCAAAATTTCAACAAGAATTACTCATACAAACAATCAATTTCAAGCACAGCCAAACCATATCATAATCACACAACTCAAACACAATCAATCAAGATTAAATTCGTCAATCCCTACCTGGTTTTGCTGCTCCTAATTCGGTTAAACTTTCAGGTGGTCCTTAAGCACTTTTTCCTCCTAAATCACATCAAGAACAACTTTAAATCCAAAAACTCTCAACTGACCAAATCTCACTCAGTATGTTAGGAAGAGATATCTCACCTTAGACTTGCTGGAAATTTACGTTTCTTGGCCCTCAAGTCAAGTTAAGCATGATTCCTAATGAAGAACATCAAGAAAAAACATGTTTTGTATGGTTTTCCTTGAAAACCGAATTCAAATGGGAGAGAGACAGCCATCTCACCTTATTTTCATCCTTGATAAGTTACATGGTTATGTAGAGGAAGAAGAGAGGATTATTTTGGTGAAAACGAAGTTTTGATTTGAGTTTTAGTTCAGAAGAAATCAAGCTTTGAAGATTAAGTGTTCTTGAAAGTTTCTCTCTTTTCTCTCTTGTTATTTGCGGCCAAAATGATGAAATGAGACAGCCTTGGAGGTCTTGGGGGTGTAAGGTAAGTTGTGATTGGTTGGCTTGGAGGTGGATTAAAATAATATTAAAATATCTCTGGTGTACAACTACTAAAACTAGGTGTATCGGAATACTCTTAAAAACATCTCTAAAAATTATTTTCTGAGCTACTAGCATAAATGACACTAGTAACATATTTATTATGAGAATATAACATGTATAATGAGGCCTTAGCATTGCTAAATTCATCAGAGAGTGCTGGTGCTAAGCTGCACCAGTAAACCGTAAACCCGGTTAAACTGATTTTCTGTTTTTAACTAAAACAGACCAGGTAATCTTATAATATCATTCAAGAATTTTCTAATACTAACATAATGATAATATTATACTATTATCTCTCTCCTCTCATGAATCGAGTCCGGTTCGTCAAACAGAGACTATTTACGAAAATCAGAATCAAAACTGCCAACCGATACGGTTCAAAAACTAGGTTCTTTGCGATTGCATTATCGAGCTTGCCTCAGAGGAGGTTCTAGCTTAAGGATGACATAATGATAATTAGGATTGAGATACTTGATGATATAGTAGAGGTGTTCCCTTTACTGATCTTCCGGAGAAATCCGTACTTTCAGAAAAGATCTCATGTACTCGAAAATCACGGTTGTTACATTCTACCTTCCTAAAAGAAAATTTTGCCCTCAAAATTTCAGTTACCTAGGAATAAATGCGGGTAATCATCTTTCATCTTATCTTCTAGTTCCCAAGTGTGCTCTTCCTCTCCTCTTGGTTCCCATGTTACTTTGACTAAGTGAACAACTTTGCCTCTTAACTGCTTATCACTTCTTTCTACTATCTGAACCGGTGATGCTTGATATGTCAAATCATTTCATAACTGTACTGTCTCTAGTTGTAAAACATGACTCTTGTCAGTAATATATTTCTTAAGTTGTGAGACATGAAAAACATCATGAAGGTTTGATAAATAAGGAGGAAGGAATATTTGTTAAACTACTAGACCGACTCTTTAAAGTATTTGGAAAGGTTCTATGTATCGTGGGTTAAGCTTTTTAGTCTTAAGGGCTCTACCTATTCCAGTAATCGGAGTTACTTCTAGAAAGACATAGTTTCCCTCACTAAACTCTAAGGGTCTACGTCTATTATCGGCATAGCTCTTTTAACGGCTTTGTGCTGTCTGGATCTTCCGACGAATCTCCTTTATCTTCTCAGTAGTTTCTTACACTAATTCTGGACCTAAGACACTAGCTTCTCCATCGTCATTCCAACACAATGGTGTGCGACATCTTCTTCCATAGAGAGCTTCATATGGTGCCATCCCGATACTTTATTGGAAACTGTTGTTGTAGACGAATTTGACTAAAAGCAAATACTTATCCCAGCTGCTTTGGTTGTCTATCATACATGATCGTAACATGTCTTCTAACGTCTGGATTGTCTGCTCTGATTGTTCGTCTGTCTGAGGATGGTATGTTGTACTCATGCAATTCTGTTTCCAATACTTTCTGAAAAGCTCCCCAAAATCTAGTAATAAACCTCGAAACTCAATCTGAGACAATTTATGAAGGTATCCCATGTAGTCGTACGATTCCTTGAATATATATTCGTTCCAGCCTTTCTAAAGTATAGTCAACTCGAATCAGAAGGAAGTACGCTGACTTTGTCAACTTGTTCACAATTACCCAGATGGTATCGTGTCCAGTTGAGGTCCTTGGCAATCCCGTGACAAAATCCATAGAAATCTGCTCCCATTTCCATTGTGGTATTTCTAAGGGTTGCAGGGTTCCTGACAGCTTCTGATGTTCCACCTTCATCTTCTGGCAGGTTAAACATTTTGAGACATAATCAGCTACTTCTTTCTTTAAGCCCGGCCACCAGAACATTTGTTTCAAATCTCGATACATCTTTGTCACTCCAGGATGCATAGAAAATCTACTTTGGTGAGCTTCAGCAAGAATCTTTTGTCGCAATTCTCCAGAGTTAGGCACACAAATTCTGTTCTTGTACCTCTATAGGCCACTACGATCCTATCTCACAGCTTCTTCAGCTCTGCAAGCAATGGTGACATCCGGTACGGTGCTATAAAAATCGGTCCGATTCCAAGTACTAGCTCAATGCTGAATTTTATCTCTCGCTGTGAAGGAAACTCAGGTATGTCGTCGAAGAAAACATCAGGAAATTCTTTCACCATTTGGATTCATTCTAAGCTTAATTCACTATCATTCGAGCTAGCCGCTAACAGAACGTACCCCTCACAATCACTCCCACCTAAGGTAACCCTTACAGAATTCAGATATAAGGTGTGGGACAGAAATGGTTTAGTACATAGACTATCAGATGGAATAACAGTAGTTCTTTTAAAATAATCAAGGAAAACATGATACTCAGATAACCAATCTAATCCTAAAATAACTTCTAAACCACCTAGAGGTAAACAGATTAGATCGTGTAAAAAAGTCCTGTTCCTAATAGTGAATGGTACTTGCAAGCACACTAAACTGGTCAAAGCATTTTGGGATGCAGGTGTATGGACAATCAAGTAAAATTCAATTTAAAGAAATATAATCCTAACTCGTGAGCAATAGTTAGAGAAATAAAGAATGCGATGCACCCGAATCATACAGTACAGTTAGAAATCGATTCTTGACATAACCTGACCTTGAATGAGGGTGTTCGATTGCACAACATCGTCAATAGTGATAACAAATACTCGTCCTTGTTGTTGGGTTCTGACTGGATTTCGATTAAATCCCTTCGGACAATCCTTGGCAACGTGTCCAAGTTCTCCACAAGCATAGCAGTTAGGTGATCCAAACTGGCAAGACCTGTTACTATGCTCTTTTCCGTATTACTTACATGCAGGGTTTATGTAAGCCTGACGGACTCGTTTACCATTGCCTTGCCTTACTTTACCTCGAGCGATAAATCCAAACTTTATAGTATTGCTAGTGGACTCATCTACCATTCTTGTTCGACAGTCTCTTGCCCGATGTCCTTCCTTATTACAGTAGTAACATAAACCTGTTCTGAACCGGCAAAGCCTACTACCATGATGCTTTCCACAAGTTGGGCATACTACACCACTTTGGCTTGGTGAGGTTGACTCTCATGTCCTTGTTCAATGTCACAGTTATTGTCACTACCATTACTGCGAGTTAAAAGGCTGACATCTCGGTGGTTTCCATTCCAACACTGAAATTGGCCAATGGCTTTAAAGTTGCGACCTTGAGGGACTAAATTTTGAACAAAGTCTCTTTGTGAATCCTCCCTACGACTTGCTCGAGCTATCGCCACCTTCTTTGAACATTCTTCCACTAGTTTACTTTTATTCACCAGTTCAGCAAAATTTCATATCTCTAGCGAAACAACAGAATTCATCAGTTTTTTCCAGCTGCCCAAGAATACACATTCATAGCTTGAATTTCATCAAATTTCATCAAATTTTCACCAAAATTTCAACAAGAATTACTCATACAAACAATCAATTTCAAGCACAGCCAAACCATATCATAATCACACAACTCAAACACAATCAATCAAGATTAAATTCGTCAATCCCTACCTGGTTTTGCTGCTCCTAATTCGGTTAAACTTTCAGGTGGTCCTTAAGCACTTTTTCCTCCTAAATCACATCAAGAACAACTTTAAATCCAAAAACTCTCAACTGACCAAATCTCACTCAGTATGTTAGGAAGAGATATCTCACCTTAGACTTGCTGGAAATTCACGTTTCTTGGCCCTCAAGTCAAGTTAAGCATGATTCCTAATGAAGAACATCAAGAAAAAATATGTTTTGTATGGTTTTCCTTGAAAACCGAATTCAAATGGGAGAGAGACAGCCATCTCACCTTATTTCCATCCTTGATAAGTTACATGGTTATGTAGAGGAAGAAGAGAGGATTATTTTGGTGAAAACGGAGTTTTGATTTGAGTTTTAGTTCAGAAGAAATCAAGCTTTGAAGATTAAGTGTTCTTGAAAGTTTCTCTCTTTTCTCTCTTGTTATTTTCGGCCAAAATGATGAAATGAGACAGCCTTGGAGGTCTTGGGGGTGTAAGGTGAGTTGTGATTGGTTGGCTTGGAGGTGGATTAAAATAATATTAAAATATCTCTGGTGTACAACTACTAAAACTAGGTGTATCGGAACACTCGTAAAAACATCTCTAAAAATTATTTTCTGAGCTACTAGCATAAATGACACTAGTAACATATTTATTATGAGAATATAACATGTATAATGAGGCCTTAGCATTGCTAAATTCATCAGAGAGTGCTGGTGCTAAGATGCACCAGTAAACCGTAAACCCAGTTAAACCGATTTTCTGTTTTTAACAAAAACAGACCAGGTAACCTTATAATGTCATTCAAGCATTTTCTAATACTAATATAATGATAATATTATACTATTATCTCTCTCCTCTCATGAATCAAGTCCGGTTCGTCAAACAGAGACTATTTACGAAAATCAGAATCAAAACTGCCAACCGATACGGTTCAAAAACTAGGTTCTTCGTGATTGCATTATCGAGCATGCCTCAGAGGAGGTTCTAGCTTAAGGATGACATAATGATAATTAGGATTGAGATACTTGATGATATAGCAGAGGTGTTCCCTTTACTGATCTTCCGGAGAAATCCGTACTTTCAGAAAAGATCTCATGTACTCGAAAATCACGGTTGTTACAGCCATCCTGAAAGAAGAGAAAAGGGAAGAAAAGTAACCCAGAAACAAAGATAGAAAACAAATAAAATATGGGTGGGTTAATGCCAAATAATGAGGGTCTCAATTATATGGTAGCTGCAACATGCAAGTGAAAAAACAGTAGAAGCAAATGGCATATCAGTAGTGCGAAAATTGCAACAATGGGGAAGCGATAGTAGGTAATGAAAGACAATATAAATTCATGTCAATACAAAAGGAACACAGGTATCATAAAAGATTTGCATTGACAGATAAATAATATCACCCAAAAGTGTAAAACAAGTCACTAAGCACCAAAATAATACCAGAAAAGATATAACAGTTGACTAAGAACATTTAACACCAACGGAGAAAATAAGAAATGTAGAATAGAAAATAAAAAGATGAAAAAAATTAAAATGCAAGAAGGAAAGTATGCAAATGCAATAAGGAAAACAAAATGAAAGAGAATGATGAGGAGAAGTTAAAGAAAAGAAGAAGAAGAAAGTAAGAAAGGAGGAAGAAAGAAGGAGAAAGGAGAGAAGAAAGGAGAAAGGAATGAGAAACGGAACGCGACGCGCGCGCGCAAGTCACGCGTGCACATGAAAACTGCATTAGCCATGCGACGCTTACGCATCGCCCACGCGTATGCGTGGGTGCCAGAAGAAGAAATGTGACGCGCGAGCGTCGGTCACGCGTATGCGTGACAACTCGCGCGATTCCAACACAGGGGCAGCCTAACTTTCTGTTCAATTCGCTCTTTACGCCGATTTGCATGCCCACGCGTACGCGTCTGGTGCACAAAATTATGATTCACACTTTTCACAACTCCGCACAACTAACCAGCAAGTGCACTGGGTCATCCAAGTAATACCTTACGTGAGTAAGGGTCGATCCCACGGAGATTGTCGGCTTGAAGCAAGCTATGGTCATCTTGTAAATCTCAGTCAGGCGGATTCAATTGGTTATGAGGTTTTGATAATTAAAAGATAAATAAAACATAAAATAAAATAAAGGTACTTATTTAATTCATTGGTGGGAATTTCAGATAAGCGTGTGAAGATGTTTTGTTGCTTCAGAACCTCTGTTTTCCTATTGTCTTCTTCCAATCATGCGTGCTCCTTTCCATGGCAAGCTGTATGATCCTCTCGGATGAAAAATACCAGGTACAATCTTTGCACGGCTAATCAACTGTCGGATTTCTCGTCTCGGATGAAAAATACCAGGTACAGCTACCGCACAGCTAATTATCTGTCGGTTCCCGCTAGCATCGAAATAGGACCCTTATCCTTTTGCATACTGTCACTGCGCCCAACATTCGCAAGTTTGAAGCTCGTCACAGTCATCCCTTCCCAGATCCTACTCGAAATACTACAGACAAGGTTTAGACTTTCTAGATCTCAGGAATGGCTGCCAATTGGTTCTAGCCTATACCACGAAGATCCTAATCTCACGGACTCGGTCTGTGTATTAGAGACCCAAGAGAATATACTCCAGCTGTCATCCAATGACTATGTTGAACATCATGTAGACCGCTTTGTGGTTGTCAGGCACGCGAATCTCGGCTAAGCAAGTAATGAAGATAGTGGGTGATTGTCACGGGTCACCCCTTCATTCTGACTTAACTAAATTAAGTACAAGAGTATATCTTGGACAAGAAGTAGGTGAGAATTGAAAGAAAAACAATAGTACTTGCATTAATTCATGAAGAACAACAGAGCTCCACACCTTAATCTATGAGCTTGGTATGCGAAATTGTTACTCAGGTTGTGAATTATTGTTCGAAATTGATTCCCTGGCGATGGCACCAAAAACGGATGCACAGAACCATGGTCTAAACATATCTTCACAACTTCGCATAACTAACCAGCAAGTGCACTGGGTCGTCCAAGTAATAAACCTTACGTGAGTAAGGGTCGATCCCACGGAGATTGTTGGTATGAAGCAAGCTATGGTCACCTTGTAAATCTCAGTCAGGCGGATATAAAATAGTTATGGAGTTTTCGAAATTAATACTAAAATAAGGATAGAAATACTTATGTAAATCATTGGTGAGAATTTCAGATAAGCGCATAGAGATGCTTTCGTTCCTCTGAACCACTGCTGCCTTCATCCAATCAATCCTACTCCTTTCCATGGCTGGCTTTATGCAAGGGCATCACCGTTGTCAATGGCTACATCCCATCCTCTTGTGAAAATGGTCCAAATGCTCTGTCATAGCACGGCTAATCATCTGAGGTTCTCGATCATGCTGAAATAGGATTCACCTTCCTTTTGCGTCTGTCACTACGCCCAGCACTCGCGAGTTTGAAGCTCGTCACAGTCATTCAATCCCTGAATCCTACTCGGAATACCACAGATAGGGTTTAGACTTTCCGGATTCTCTTGAATGCCGCTGCTAGTTTGCGTCGTCTAAACTTGGGCAAATTATGAACTATTATATATTGCTGGAAAGCCCTGGATGTCTACTTTCCAACGCAATTGGAAGCGCGCCATGTGGAGTTCTATAGCTCCAGAAAATCTATTTTGAGTGTAGGGAGGTCAGAATCCAACAGCATCAGCAGTCCTTCTTCAACCTCTGAATCTGATTTTTGCTCAAGTCCCTCAATTTCAGCCAGAAAATACCTAAAATCACAGAAAAAAACACAAACTCATAGTAAAGTCCAGAAATGTGAATTTAACATAAAAACTAATGAAAACATCCCTAAAAGTAACTAGATTCTACTAAAAACATACTAAAAACAATGCCAAAAAGCGTATAAATTATCCGCTCATCACAACACCAAACTTAAATTGTTGCTTGTCCCCTAGCAACTGAAAATCAAATAGGATAAAAAGAAGAGAATATACTATAAATTCCAAATTATCAATGAAACATAGCTCCAATCAGATGAGCGGGACTTGTAGCTTTTTGCCTCTTGAATAGTTTTGGCATCTCACTTTATCCATGGAGGTTCAGAATGATTGGCATCTATAGGAACTCAGAGTCCAGATAGTGTTATTGACTCTCCTAGTTCAGTATGATGATTCTTGAACACAGCTTCTTTATGAGTCTTGGCCGTGGCCCTAAGCACTTTGTTTTCCAGTATTACCACCGGATACATAAATGCCACAGACACATAATTGGGTGAACCTTTTCAGATTGTGACTCAGCTTTGCTAAAGTCCCCAATTAGAGGTGTCCAGGGTTCTTAAGCACACTCTTTTTTTTGCTTTGGACCTTGACTTTAACCGCTCAGTCTCAAGTTTTCACTTGACACCTACACGCCACAAGCACATGGTTAGGGACAGCTTGGTTTAGCCGCTTAGACCAGGATTTTATTCCTGTAGGCCCTCCTATCCACTGATGCTCAAAGCCTTGGGATCCTCTTTATTTACCCTTGCCTTTTGGTTTTAAGGGTTATTGGCTTTTTGCTCTTGCCTCTTGGTTTTGAGAGCTTTTGGCTTTTTCTGCTTGCTTTTTCTTTCTATTTTTTTCGCCTAATTTTTTTTCTTTTTTTTTTTCTGCAAGCTTTGTTCTTTGCTGCTTTTTCTTGCTTCAAGAATCATTTTTATGATTTTTCAGATTATCAAATAACATGTCTCCTTGTCATCATTCTTTCAAGAGCCAACATATTTAACATTCTTAAACAACAACTTCAAAAGACTTATGCACTGTTCAAGCATACATTCAGAAAACAAGAAGCATTGTCACCACATCAATATAATTAAACTAAGTTCAAGGATAAATTCAAAACTCATGTACTTCTTGTTCTTTTGAATTAAAACATTTTTCATTTAAGAGAGGTGATGGATTCATAGGACATTCATAACTTTAAGACAGAGTTACTAACTACTAATGATCATGTAATGAAGACACAAACATAGATAAGCACTTAACATAGAGAAAACAAAAAACAGAAGAAATAAGAGCAAGGAATGAATCCACCTTAGTGATGGTGGCGTTTCCTTCTTGAGGAACCAATGATGTCCTTGAGCTCTTCTATGTCTCTTCTTTGTCTTTGTTGCTCCTCCCTCATTGCTTTTCGATCTTCTCTTATTTCATGAAGGATGATGGAGTGCTCTTGATGTTCCACCCTTAGTTGTCCCATGTTGGAACTTAATTCTCCTAGGGAGGTGTTAATTTTCTCCCAATAGTTTTGTGGAGGAAAATGCATATGAGGCATCTCCGGGATCTCATGGTGATGAGCTTCCTGCGCCTCTTGAGCTCCATGAATGCGCTCTCTTACTTGCTCCATCTTTTTCTTAGTGATGGGCTTCTCTTCCTCAATGTGAATGTCTCCTTCTATGGAAGCTCCAGCTGAGTAACATAGATGGAAGATAAGATGAGGAAAAGCTAGCCTTGCCCCAGGAGAGGGCTTTTCAGCTATTTTGTAGAGTTCAAGGGAGATTACTTCATGAACCTCTACTTCTTCTCCAATCATGATGCTATGGATCATGATGGCCCGATCCACAGTAACTTCAGATCGGTTGCTAGTGGGGATGATGGAGCGTTGGATGAACTCCTTAATTCTGGTGTTCAGCGCCCAGATGCTGCCCATTTTGGGCGTTCAGCGCCCAGATACTGCCCATTTTGGGCGTTCAGCGCCAGAACCATGCTCTGTTCTGGCATTGAACGCCAGACAGGTGCTTCCTCCAGGGTGTGATTTTTCTTCCGCTGTTTTTGATTTTGTTTATAAATTTTTCGTTTATTTTGTGACTCCACATGATCATGAACCTAAGAAAACATGAAAAACAAAAATAAAATTAGATAAATAAACATTAGGTTGCCTCCCAATAAGCGCTTCTTTAATAGCTTGACAGTGGGCTCTCATGGAGCCTCACAGATGTGCAGAGCTTTGTTGAGACCTCCCAACACCAAACTTAGAGTTTGGATATGGGGGTTTGACACCAAACATAGAGTTTGGTTGTGGCCTCCCAACACCAAACTTAGAGTTTGACTGTGGGGGCTTTGGTTGACTCTGCTTTGCTGCAAATGCAAAGATCAAACAAGAAGACTTACCAAGAACAACTTGAAGATCATGAAGAACACTATGAATGCATGAATTTTTTCGAAAAATGCAAGATGAACATGCAATTGACACCAAACTTATAACATGACTCAAGACTCAAACAAGAAACACAAAAAATATTTTTTATTTTTATGATTTTCTAATTTTTTTGTATTTTTCGAAAATTATTTGAAAAATAAAAATAAGGATTCCAAAATTTTTAATATGAATTCCAGGAATCTTATGCTCTTTAAACTAAAGCTCCAATCAAAGGGTCAGGCATGGCTTAATAGCCAGCCAAGCTCTAGCATGCAAATTACATCCATTGAGGTGATTAGTTGAAGACCAATCCCAAAGCAGTTTGGGTATGGCTTTACAGCCAGATAGGATTCAACATGTTTCATGAAACACTAGAATTCATTCTTAAAAATTTTGAAGAAAAATATTTTTTTTTTGAAAACATTTTTATTTTAAAATTTTTTTTCCGAAAACAAAGGAGAAATTTTTGAAAGAGATTTTTGAAAAATTTTTGAAAACTTTTTGAAAAGAAAACGAAAAGAAAGTTACCCAATCTGAGCAACAAGATGAACCGTCAGTTGTCCAAACTCGAACAATCCCCGGCAATGGCGCCAAAAACTTGGTATGCGAAATTGTTACTCAGGTTGTGAATTATTGTTCGAAATTGATTCCCTGGCGATGGCACCAAAAACGGATGCACAGAACCATGGTCTAAACATATCTTCACAACTTCGCATAACTAACCAGCAAGTGCACTGGGTCGTCCAAGTAATAAACCTTACGTGAGTAAGGGTCGATCCCACGGAGATTGTTGGTATGAAGCAAGCTATGGTCACCTTGTAAATCTTAGTCAGGCGGATATAAAATAGTTATGGAGTTTTCGAAATTAATACTAAAATAAGGATAGAAATACTTATGTAAATCATTGGTGAGAATTTCAGATAAGCGTATAGAGATGCTTTCGTTCCTCTGAACCTCTGCTTTCCTGCTGCCTTCATCCAATCAATCCTACTCCTTTCCATGGCTGGCTTTATGCAAGGGCATCACTGTTGTCAATGGCTACATCCCATCCTCTTGTGAAAATGGTCCAAGATTTTTGTGCCAGTTTGGGTGTTGAACTCCACTTTGCAGCCCTTTTCTAGCGCTGGACGCCAGAATTGGGCAGAGAGCTGGCGTTGAACGCCAGTTTGCATCGTCTAAAATTGGGCAAAGTATGGACTATTATATATTGCTGGAAATCCCTGGATGTCTACTTTCCAACGCAATTGGAAGCGCACCATTTTGAGTTCTGTAGCTCCAGAAAATCCATTTTGAGTGCAGGGAGGTCAGAATCCAACAGTATCAGCAGTCCTTCTTCAACCTCTGAATCTGATTTTTGCTCAAGTCCCTCAATTTCAGCCAGAAAATACCTGAAATCATAGAAAAACACACAAACTCATAGTAAAGTCCAGAAATGTGAATTTAACATAAAAACTAATGAAAACATCCCTAAAAGTAACTAGATTCTACTAAAAACATACTAAAAATAATGCCAAAAAGCGTATAAATTATCCGCTCATCAGAGGTGTAGAAACTCCACCGTAGAAAATACATAAGAGAAAATAGTTTAGGTATGGCCGTGTGGCCAGCCTTCAAGTCCAAGGATGATAATATCATAATCCCCTAATACAATAGTAAAAAGTGCTATTTATACTAAACTAGTTACTAGGGATTATAGAAAATGAATAACTAAGTGCAGATAGTGCAAAAATCCATTTCTGAGGCCCACTTGGTGTGTGCTTGGGCTGAGCATTGAAGCTTTCACGTGCATAGGCTATTCTTGGAATTAAACACCAGCTTGGGTGCCAGTTTGGGCGTTTAACTCCAGTTCTGGTGCCAGTTTGGGCATTTTACTCCAGAAAAGGGTCTTTGGTGGGCATTTAGACGCCAGTTGGGCCATCAAATCTCGGGCAAAGTATGGACTATTAAACATTTCTGGAAAGCCCAAGATGTGTACTTTTCAACACAATTTAGAACGCACCAATTGGGCTTCTGTAGCTTCAGAAAATCTACTTCGAGTGTAGGAGGGTCAGAATCCAACAGTATCTACAGTCCTTTTTCAGCCTCTGAATCAGATTTTTGCTCATGTCCCTCAATTTCAGCCAGAAAACACCTGAAATTATAGAAAAACACACAAACTCATATTAAAGTCCAGAAATGTGATTTTTGCATGAAAACTAATAAAAATATAATAAAAAGTAATTAAAACATATTAAAAACTATGTAAAAATAATGCCAAAAATGGTATAAATTATCCGCTCATCACAACACCAAACTTAAATTGTTGCTTGTCCCCAAGAAACTAAAAACAAAATAGGATAAAAAGAAGAGAAAATACAATAAATTCCAAAAATATCAATGAAGATTAGTTTCAATTATATGAGCAGGACTAGTAGCTTTTTACTTCTGAAAAGTTTTGGCATCTCACTTTATCCTTTGAAGTTCAGAATGATTGGCATCCATAGGAACTCAGAATTCAGATAGTGTTATTGATTCTCTTAGTTCAGTATGTTGATTCTTGAACACAGCTACTTTATGAGTCTTGGCCGTGACCCTAAGCATTTTATTTTCCAGTATTACCACCGGATACATAAATGCCATAGACACATAACTGGGTGAACCTTTTCAGATTGTGACTCAGTTTTGCTAGAGTCCCCAGTTAGAGGTGCCCAGAGCTCTTAAGCACACTCTTTTTGCTTTGGACCACGACTTTAACCACTCAGTCTCAAGCTTTTCACTTGACACCTTCACGCCACAAGCACATGGTTAGGGACAGCTTGGTTTAGCCACTTAGGCCAGGATTTTATTCCTTTGGGCCCTCCTATCCATTAATGCTCAAAGCCTTGGATCCTTTTTACCCTTGTCTTTTGGTTTAAAGGGCTATTGGCTTTTTCTGCATGCTTTTTCTTTTTTTTTCTTTTTTTTCTTTATTTTTTGCCATTTTTTTTCGCAAGCTTTGTGTTTTTCACTGCTTTTTCTTGCTTCAAGAATCAATTTTATGATTTTTTAGATTATCAATAACATTTCTCTTTTTTCATTATTCTTTCAAGAGCCAACAATTTTAACATTCATAAACTTCACTATAAAAAATATGCACTATTCAAGCATTCATTCAGAAAACAAAAAGTGTTGCCACCACATCAAAATAATTAAACTATTATCAAGATAGATTTCGAAATTCATGTACTTCTTTTTCTTTTTCAGAAAACATTTTTCATTTAAGAAAGGTGAAGGATTCATAGGACATTCATAGCTTTAAGACATAGGCACTAAACACTAATGATCATGTAATGAAGACACAAACATAGTCAAAACATAAAGCATAAAAACCAAAAACAGAAAAATAAATAACAAGGAGATTAAAGAACGGGTCCACCTTAGTGATGGTGGCTTCTTCTTCCTCTTGAAGAACCAATGGAGTTCTTGAGCTCCTCAATATCTCTTCCTTGCCTTTGTAGCTCCTCCCTCATGGCCTTTTAGTCCTCTCTGATTTTATGGAGGATAATGGAGTGCTCTTGGTGCTCCATCCTTAGTTGCCCCATGTTAGAACTTAATTCTCCTAAAGAAGTGTTGAGTTGCTCCCAGTAGTTGTGTGGAGAAAAATACATCCCTTGAGACATCTCAGGGATTTCTTGATGAAGAACTTCCTCATGATCTTGTTGAGGTCCATGAGTGGGCTCTCTTGTTTGCTCCATCCTCTTCTTAGTGATGGGCTTGTCTCCTTTAATGAGGATGTCTTCCTCTATGACAATTCCAGCTGAATTATATAGGTTACAGATGAGATGAGGGAAGGCTAACCTTGCCAAAGTGGAGGGCTTGTCCGCCACCTTGTAGAGTTCTAGAGGTATGATCTCATGAACTTCTACTTCCTCTCCATTCATGATACTATGGATCATGATAGCCCGGTCTATTATAACTTCAGACCGGTTGCTAGTAGAAATGATAGAGCGTTGGATGAACTCCAACCATCCCCTAGCCACAGGTTTGAGGTCAAGCCTTCTTAATTGAATCGGCTTACCTCTTGAGTCTCTCTTCCATTGAGCTCCTTCCACACAGATGTCTATGAGGACTTGGTCCAACCTTTGATCAAAGTTGACCCTTCTAGTGAAAGGGTGAGGATCTTCTTGTATCATTGGCAAGTTAAATGCCAACCTCACATTTTCCAGACTGAAATCCAAGTAATTCCCCCGAACCATTGTGAGCCAATTCTTTGGGTTCGGGTTCACACTTTGATCATGGTTCTTAGTGATCCATGCATTAGCATAGAACTCTTGAACCATTAAGATTCTGACTTGTTGGATTGGGTTGGTGAGAACTTCCCAACCTCTTCTTCGAATCTCACGTTGGATCTCCAAATATTCACTCTTTTTGAGCATGAAGGGGACCTCGGGGATCTCCTTTTTCTTGGCCACAACTTCATAGAAGTGGTCTTGATGGACCTTTGAGATGAATCTCTCCATCTTCTATGACTCGGAGGTGGAAGCAATTGCCTTCTCTTTCCTCTTTCTAGAGATTTTTCTGGTCTTAGGTGCCATTAATGGTTATGGAAAAACAAAAAGTAGAGCTTTTTCCCACACCAAACTTAAAAGGTTTGCTCGTCCTCGAGCAAAAGAAGAAAGAAAGGAGTAGAAGAAGAAGAAATGGAGGAGATAGAGGGGAGTGTTGGTTTCGGCCAAGGGGGTAGGAGTGTGTATGATGTGTGAAATTGAAGGTGGTGAGAAGGGGTATTTATAGGGTAAGAGAGAGGGGGAATTCGTGTATTAGGGGTTGGGTTTGGGAGGGAAATTGTTTGAATTTGAATGATGAGGTAGGTAGGGTTTTATGATAGATGGATGTGAGTGGTGAAGAGGTTGTGGGGAAGAGTGTTATGGAGAGGTGTGAAGAGGAGAGAGAGTGAGTTGGGATAGGTAGGGATCTTGTGGGGTCCACAGATCCGGAGGTGTCAAGAAATTCTGCTCCCTGCACCTTTCTGGCGTTTAAACGCCCCCTGTGTGCCATTTTTGGCGTTTATCGCCAACTCTGCTACCTTTTTTGGCGTTAAACGCCAGGCTGATGCCCCTTTCTGGCGTTTAACGCCCATCAGACACCCTTTTCTGGCATTAAATGCCAGTTTGTCTGCCAATTCTGGCATTTAACGCCAGCCAGATACTAGACACCCTTTTCTGGCGTTAAACGCCAGTCTGCCTGCCATTTCTGGCATTTAACGCCCAGAATGCTGCCAGATTGGGAGTTAAACGCCCATTCTGCTATCCTTATTGGCGTTTAAACGCCAGTAAGCCTGTCCTCCAGGGTGTGCTATTTTGTATGCTGTTTTTGATTTTGCTTTAATTCTGCAGCTGTTTTTATGACTTCACATGATCATCAACCTAAAGAAAACATAAAATGACAACGAAATATAAATAAATATAATTAAATATCATTGGGTTGCCTCTCAATAAGCGCTTCTTTAATATCAATAGCTTGACAGTGAGCTCTTAGAGAGCTTCACAGAGACTCAAAGCTTGATGGTGGCCTCCCAACACCAAACTTAGGAGTTGAGTGCGGGGGCTCTGTTTGACTCTGTATTGAGAGAAGCTTTTCATGCTTCTTCTCCATGGTTACAGAAGAAGATCCTTGAGCCTTAAACACAAGATAGTCCTTATTCAATTGATGGATTAACTCTCCTCTATCCACATCAATCACAGCTCTTGCTGTGGCTAGGAAGGGTCTTCCAAGGATAATGAATTCATCTTCATCCTTCCCAGTGTCTAGGATTATGAAGTCAGCAGGGATGTATAGGCCTTCAACCTTCACTAAGACATCCTCTACAAGTCCATAAGCCTATTTCATTCATTTGTCTGCCATCTCTAGTGAGATTCTTGCAGCTTGTACCTCAAAGATTCCTAATTTCTCCATTACAGAGATTGGCATGAGGTTTATTCCTGACCCTAAGTCGCACAGAGCTTTCTCAAAGGTCATGGTGCCTATGGTACAGGGTATTAAGAACTTTCCGGGATCCGGTTTCTTCTGAGGTAAATTCAGTTGAACTAAAGCATTCAGTTCATTGATGAGCAATGGAGGTTCATCCTCCCAAGTCTCATTACCAAATAACTTGGCATTCAGTTTCATGATTGCTCCTAAATACTGAGCAACTTGCTCTTCAACAATATCTTCATCCTCTTCAGAGGAAGAATACTCATCAGAGCTCATAAATGGCAACAGTAAGTTCAGTGGAATCTCTATGGTCTCTATATGAGCCTCAGATTCCTTTGGTTCCTCAATAGGGAATTCCTTAGTGGTCAGTGGACGTCCATTGAGGTCTTCCTCATTGGAAATCACTGCCTCTTCCTCCTCTATAGTTTTGGCCATGTTGGGTATATTTATGGCCTTGCACTCTCTTTTTGGATTCTCTTCTGTATTGCTTGAGAGAGTACTAGGAGGGATTTCAGTAACTCTTTTACTCAGCTGACCCACTTGTGCCTCCAAATTTCTGATGGAGGACCTTGTTTCAGTCTTGAAACTGAGAGTGGTCTTAGATAGATCAGAGACTATGGTTGCTAAGTCAGAGAGGCTCTGCTTAGAATTCTCTGTCTGTTGCTTAGAAGATAATGGAAAAGGCTTGCTATTGCCAAACCTATTTCTCCCACCATTATTATTATTGAAGCCTTGTTGAGGCTTCTGTTGATCTTTCTATGAGAAATTTGGATGATTTCTCCATGAAGGATTATAGGTGTTTCCATAGGATTATCCCATGTAATTCACCTCTTCTATTGCAGGATTCTCAGGGTCATAAGCTTCTTCTTTAGAGGAGGCTTCTTTAGCACTGCCGGATGCAGCTTGCATTCCAGTCAAATTCTGAGAAATCATATTGACTTGCTGAGTCAATATTTTATTCTGAGCCAATATTGCATTCAGAGTATCAATATCAAGAACTCCTTTCTTCTAGGTCATCCCATTATTCACAGGATTTCTTTTAGAAGTATACATGAACTGGTTATTTGCAACCATTTCAATGAGTTCCTGGGCTTCTGCAGGCGTCTTCTTCAGATGAAGAGATCCACCAACAGAGTGGTCCAATGACATCTTGGACAATTCAGACAGACCATCATAGAATATACATAAGATGCTCCATTCTGAAAGCATGTCAGAAGGACACCTTCTGATCAATTGCTTGTATCTTTCCCAAGCTTCATAGAGGGATTCACCTTCCTTCTGTCTGAAGGTTTGGACTTCCACTCTAAGCTTGCTCAACTTTTGAGGTGGAAAGAATTTGGCCAAGAAAGCATTAACCAACTTTTCCCAAGAGTTCAGGCTTTCTTTAGGTTGTGAGTCTAACCATCTCCTAGCTCTGTCTCTTACAGCAAAGGGGAAAATCATAAGTCTATAGACCTCGTGATTAACCCCATTGGTCTTAACAGTGTCACAGATTTGCAAGAATTTAGCTAAGAACTGATGAGGATCTTCTAATGAAAGTCTATGAAACTTGCAATTCTGCTGCATTAGAGAAACTAATTGAGGCTTAAGCTCAAAGTTGTTTGCTCCAATTGCAGGAATTGAGATGCTTCTTCCATAGAAGTCAGAAGTTGGTGTAGTAAAGTCACCAAGCATCTTCCTTGCATCTCCACCATTGTTATTATTTTCGGCTGCCATCTCTACTTCTTTTTTGAAAATTTCTGTTAGGTCCTCTCCAGAGTTTTGTGCTTTAGCTTCTCTTAGCTTCCTCTTTAGAGTCCTTTCAGGTTCAGGATCAGCTTCAACAAGAATGTTCTTATCCTTGTTCTTGCTTATATGAAAAAGAAGAGAACAAAGAGAATAATAGAATCCTCTATGTCATAGTATAGAGATTCCTTTATATGAGTAGAAGAAGAGAAGAATAGAAGAATGAGGTAGAGAGAGAATAAAGAGAATTCGAATACAGAGAGAGGGAAATGGTTCAAATTTTAAGAAGAAGAGAAGTGTTAGTAATTAAATAAAATAAATAGAAAGAGATGAGAGAGAGTATTCGAATATTAATTTAAAAGAAAAGAAAAATATTTTTTTTATTTTAATTATTAGTTAGAATTCGAATTTATTAAAAGAAATAAAATAAAATTAGAATTCAAAACAATTAGTTATTTA
>NC_029789.2:108489592-108504309 GCF_000816755.2 Arachis ipaensis
AAGATTCCTTTATGTGTCAGAGGAAAAGAAGAATAGAAGAATGAGGTAGAGAGAATAAGAAGAATTCGAACACAGAGAGAGGGAGAGGGTTCAAATCATTAGATGAGTAGAAGAGAACTGTTAGTAAATAAATAAAAAAATGAAAGAGATGAGAGAGAGAGTATTCAAATTTTAAGAAGAGGAAAAAGAAAAATATTTTTATTTTTATTTAATTAATTAAGTTTGTTTCGAAAATTTGAAAAAGAAATACAAGAAAATTAAAAACTAAAACAATTAGTTAATCAAAAAGATTTTTGAAAAAGTGGTTAGTGATTTTCGAAAATTAGAAGTGGAAAAGTAGTTAGGTGGTTTTGAAAAAGATAAGAAGTAGTAAACTTTTAAAATCAAACAAAAAGTCAAGTAGTTAATTGAAAAAGATTTGAAAATAAATTTTGAAAAGATAAGAAGTTAGAAAAAGATTTTGAAATTAAATTTTGAAAAAGATATGATTGAAATTTATTTTGAAAAAGATTTGAAAAAGAAATTTAAAAATATTCGATTTTGAAAATTAAAATTGATGACTTGACTAACAAGAAACTAAAAGATATGATTCTAGAATTTAAAGATTGAACTTTTCTTAAAAGAAAAGTAACAAACTTGAAATTTTTGAATCAAATCATTAATTGTTAGTAAAGTTTTCGAAAATATGAAATAAAAATAAGAAAAAAATTTTGAAAATTTATTTAAAAAAATTTCAAAAATATTAAAAAAATGAAAAAGATTTGATTTTTAAAAAAGATTTGAAAAGATAAAATTTTTAAATTGAAAATTTGACTTGACTAACAAGAAACAACTAAATTTTGAAAATTTTTGACTAAGTCAACCCAAAATTTCGAAATTTATGAGTAAAATAAGGGAAAGATATTATTTTTTATTTTTTTTGAATTAATGAAGAGAGAGAAAAACAACAGAATGACACAAGACATAAGAATTTAAGATTAAAACAAATAATGCATGTAAGAACACTTTGAATGTCAAGATGAACACCAAGAACACTTTGAAGATTATGATGAACATCAAGAACATATTTTTGAAAATTTTTAAGAAAAGAAACACATGCAAGACACCAAACTTAGAAATTTTTAATGTTTAGACACTATGGATTCGAAAATGCATATGAAAAATAACAAAAAACACTGATGAGCGGATAATTTATACGCTTTTTGGCATTGTTTTTACATAGTTTTTAGCATGATTTAGTTAGTTTTTAGCATATTTTTATTAGTTTTCAAATAAAAATCACATTTCTGGACTTTACTATGAGTTTGTGTGTTTTTCTATGATTTCAGGTAATTTCTGGCTGAAATTGAGGGACTTGAGCAAAAATCAGATTCAGAGGTTGAAGAAGGAATGCAGATGCTGTTGGATTCTGACCTCCCTGCACTCAAAATGGATTTTATGGAGCTAAAAGAGTCCAAATGGTGCGCTCTTAATTGCGTTGGAAAGTAGACATCTAGGGCTTTCCAGCAATATATAATAGTTCATACTTTGCCAGAGTTTAGATGATGCAAACTAGCGTTCAATGCCAGCTCTCTGCCCTATTCTGGAGTTAAACGCCAGAAACAGGTTGCAAAGCAGAGTTAAACGCCAGAAACAGGTTACAAACTGGCGTTTAACTCCAAGGAAGACCTCTACACATGAAAGCTTCAATGCTCAGCCCAAGCACACACCAGCTGGGCCCGGAAGTGGATTTCTGCATCAATTACTTATTTCTGTAACCCTAGTAACTAGTTTAGTATAAATAGAACTTTTTACTATTGTATTTACATCTTTTGAGGAGCTTTTGATCATGTTTTGATGATTGAACCTTCTTTGGGAGGCTGGCCATTCGGCCATGCCTGGACCATTATCACTTATGTATTTTCAAAGGTAGAGTTTCTACACACCATAGATTAAGGTGTGGAGCTCTGCTGTTCCTCATGAATTAATGCAAAGTACTATTGTTTTTCTATTCAATTCAAGCCTATTTCTTCTCTAAGATATTCATTTGCACACAAGAACATGACGAATGTGATGATTATGTGATGCTCATCACCATTCTCACCTATGAATGCGTGTCTGACAACCACTTCCGTTCTACATGCAAACAAGCTTGAATGTGTATCTCTTAGCCTCCTGATCATGAGATCAGAGTCTTCGTGGTATAGGCTAGAATTATTGGTGGTCATTCTTGAGATCCGGAAAGTCTAAACCTTGTCTGTGGTATTCCGAGTAGGATCTGGGAAGGGATGGCTGTGACGAGCTTCAAACTCGCGAGTGCTGGGCGTAGTGACAGACGCAAAAGGATTACTGAATCCTATTCCAGTATGATCGAGAACCGACAGATGATTAGCCGTGCGGTGATAGCGCATTTTGGACCATTTTCACTGAGAGGACGGGAAGTAGCCATTGACAACGGTGATTCCCTACATAAAGTTTGCCATGGAAAGGAGTAGGAATGATTGGATGAAGACAGCAGGAAAGCAGAGGTTCAGGAGGAACAAAAGCATCTCTATATGCTTATCTGAAATTCTCACCAATGAATTACATAAGTATTTCTATCCTATTTTATATTTTAATTATATTTTAATTATCAATTCACCATAACCATTTGAATCCGCCTAACTGAGATTTACAAGGTGACCATAGCTTGCTTCAAGCCGACAATCTCCGTGGGATCGACCCTTACTCACGTAAGGTTTATTACTTGGACGACCCAGTGCACTTGCTGGTTAGTTGTGCAAAGTTGTGACAAAGAATTAAGATTATGAACGTGCATATAAAGTTTTTGACGCCGTTACCAAGGAATGAATGATCACGATTTCGCATACCAAGTTTTTGGCGCCGTTGTCGGGGAATGAACGATCACGATTTTGCATACCAAGTTTTTGGCGCCGTTGCCAGGGATTGTTTGAGTTTGGACAACTGACGGTTCATCTTGTTGCTCAGATTAGGTAATTTTATTTTAATTTTAAGTTTTTGTTTTTATTCTTTTTATTTTCGAAAAATTTTCAAAAAAAAATTTAAATTATTCTCTGTTCTTCAAAATTTTTAAGAAGGAATTCTAGAGTTTCTTCATGATCTGTTGAAGCCTGGCTGGCTGTCAAGCCATGTCTAAATTTTTGGACTGAGGCCTCCACTTATCATGGTAAGAGCCCTTGGACTCTCATCTAATCAGTTGTTATATGCCTGATTTGTATCTGCTGAAGCTTGGCTGGCCATTGGCCATGTCTAGTGTTTTAGACCGGAGCTTTCACTGAAAGCTTAGCTGGCTAGTAAGCCATGTCTAATTCCTGGACCGGAGCTTTAGACTAACATTGCATGATTCCTGAAATTCTCATTAAAAATTTTGAAATCCTTATTTTTCTTTTTGCAATTAATTTTCGAAAAAAAAATTCCAAAAAACTTTTAAAACCATAAAACCAAAAATAATTTTGTGTTTCTTGTTTAAGTCTTGTGTCAATTTTTAAGTTTGGTGTCAGTTGCATCTTTTTAATTGTTCTTTAATTTTCAAAACTCATGCATGGTGTTCTTCATAATCTTCAAGTTGTTCTTGATGATTTGCTTTGTTTGATCTTTGCATTTTTATGTTTTGTGTCTTTTCTTGTTTTTCATATGCATTTTCAATTTGTTAGTGTCTAAAGTTTGAAAATTTCTAAGTTTGGAGTCTTGCATGTTTTTCTTTTCTTAAAAATTTTCAAAAATAAGTTCTTGGTGTTGATCTTGACATTCAAGGTGTTCTTGGTGTTCATCTTGACATTCAAAGTGTTCTTGCATGCATCATGTGTTTTGATCTTGAATTCTCATGTTTTGAGTCTTTTCATTGTTTTTCTCTTGCATCATTAAAAATTCAAAAATAAAAAAATATCTTTCCCTTTTCTCTCATAAATTTTCGAAAATTTGAGTTGACTTTTTCAAAACTTTTTAAAATTTAGTTGTTTCTTATGAGTCAAATCAAATTTTCAATTTAAAAATTCTATCTTTTTCAAATCTTTCTCAAAAATCAAATCTTTTTCACTTTTTCTTTCATATTTTCAAAAATTTCAAATTGATTTTCAAAAATCCTTTTCTTATTTTGTTTCATAATTTCAAAATCTTTACTAACAATTAATGTGATTGATTCAAAAATCTTAAGTTGTTACTTGCCTACTAAGAAAGGTTCAATCTTTAAATTTTAAAATCATATCTTTTTGTTTCATGTTAGTCAAGTAATCAACTTTAATTTTCAAAATCAAATCTTTTTAAATTTCTTTTTCAAACCTTTTTCAAAATAAATTTCAATCACATCTTTTTCAAAATTAATTTCAAAATCTTTTCTAACTTCTTATCTTTTCAAAATTGATTTTCAAATCTTTTTTTCAATTAATCTTATCTTGTTTGATTCTTATCTTTTTCAAAACTACCTAACTAATTCTCTCTCTCTAATTTTTGAAAACTCCTCCCTACTTTTTCAAAATTCCTTTTAATTAACTAATTGCTTTAAATTTTAATTTAATTTTATTTCTCTTTTTAATTTTCGAATTTTAATTAATTTAAAAAAAAACAAAAATATTTTCCTTTTCTTTTTAATTATTTTCGAATTTTTTTCTCTTCTCCTTCTTCTATTCTTCTCTTCTTCTACTCACATAAAGGAATCTCTATACTGTGACATAGAGGATTCCTCTTCTTTCCTGTTTTCTTCTTTTTCATATGAACAGGAACAAGGATAAGAACATTCTTGTTGAAGCTGATCCTGAACCTGAAAGGACTCTGAAGAGGAAGCTAAGGGAAGCTAAAGCACAACTCTCTGGAGAAAATATGACAGAAATTTTTGAAAAAGAAGGAGACATGGCCGAACCCAACAACAATGCAAGGAAGATGCTTGGTGACTTAAATGCACCAAATTCCAACTTACATGGAAGAAGCATCTCAATCCCTGCCATTGGAGCAAACAATTTTGAGCTAAAGCCTCAATTAGTTTCTTTGATGCAACAGAATTGCAAGTTTCATGGACTTCCATTAGAAGATCCTTTTCAGTTCTTAACTGAATTCTTGCAGATCTGTGATACTATTAAGACCAATGGGGTTGACTCCGAGGTCTACAGGCTTATGCTTTTCCCGTTTGCTGTAAGAGACAGAGCTAGAATATGGTTAGACTCTCAACCTAAAGATAGCCTGAACTCTTGGGATAAGCTGGTCACGGCTTTCTTAGCCAAGTTCTTTCCTCCTCAAAACCTTAGCAAGCTTAGAGTGGATGTTCAAACCTTCAAACAGAAAGAAGGTGAATCCCTCTATGAAGTTTGGGAGAGATACAAGCAACTGACCAAAAAGTGTCCTTCTAACATGCTTTCAGAATGGACCATCCTGGACATATTCTATGATGGTCTGTCTGAATTATCAAAGATGTCATTGGACCATTCTGCAGGTGGATCCATTCACCTAAAGAAAATGCCTGCAGAAGCTCAGGAACTCATTAACATGGTTGCAAATAACCAGTTCATGTACACTTCTGAAAGGAATCCTGTGAGTAATGGGACGCCTCAGAGGAAGGGAATTCTTGAAATTGATGCTCTGAATGCCATATTAGCTCAGAATAAAATATTGACTAAGAAAGTCAATATGATTTCTCAGAGTCTGAATGGATTGCAAGCTGCATCCAACAGTACTCAAGAGGCATCTTCTGAAGAAGCTTATGATCCTGAGAACTCTGCAATAGCAAAGGTGAATTACATGGGTGAACCCTATAGAAACACCTATAATCCCTCATGGAGAAATCATCCAAATTTCTCATGGAAGGATCAACAAAAGCCTTAACAAGGCTTTAATAATGGTGGAAGAAATAGGTTTAGCAATAGCAAGTCTTTTCCATCATCCACTCAGCAACAGACAGAGAATTCTGAGCAGAATCTATCTAGCTTAGCAAATATAGTCTCTGATCTATCTAAGGCCACTCTAAGTTTCATGAATGAAACAAGGTCCTCCATTAGAAATTTGGAGGCACAAGTGGGCCAGCTGAGTAAAAGGGTCACTAAAACTCCTCCTAGTACTCTCCCAAGCAATACAGAAGAGAATCCAAAAAGAGAGTGCAAGGCCATAACCTTACTTGGTATGGCCGAACCTAGAGAGGAGGAGAAGGACGTGAATCCTAGTAAGGAAGACCTCCTGGGACGTCCATTGACCTATAAGGAGTTTCCCTTTGAGGAACCAAAGGAATCTGAGGCTCATCTAGAGACCATAGAGATTCTATTGAACCTCCTTTTACCATTCATGAGCTCCGATGACTATTCATCTTCTGAAGAAGATGAAGACATTGCTGAAGAGCAATTTGCTCAATATTTGGGAGTAATCATGAAGTTGAATGCCAAATTATTTGGTAATGAGACTTGGGAAGATGAACCTCCCTTGCTCACCAATGAACTGAATGCATTGGATATGCAGAAATTACCTCAAAAGAAACAGGATCCTGGTAAATTCTTAATTCCCTGTAACATAGGCACCATGACCTTTGAGAAGGCTCTGTGTGACCTGGGGTCAAGCATAAACTTAATGCCACTCTCTGTAATGGAGAAACTAGGAATTTTTTAGGTACAGGCTGCCAATTTCTCATTAGAAATGGCAGACAAATCCATGAAAATGGCTTATGGACAAGTAGAGGACGTGTTAGTAAAGGTTGAAGGCCTTTACATCCCTGCTGATTTCATAATCCTAGACACTGGAAAGGATGAGGATGAATCCATCATCCTTGGAAGACCCTTCCTAGCCACAGCAAAAGCTGTGATTGATGTGGACAGAGGAGAGTTGGTCCTTCAACTGAATGAGGACAACCTAGTGTTTAAAACTCAAAGTTCTCGTTCTGTAACCATGGAGAGGAAGCATGAAAAGCTTCTCCCACTGCAGAGTCAACCAAAGCCCCCCCACAGTCAAACTCTATGTTTGGTGTTGGGAGGCCACAACCAAACTCTAAGTTTGGTGTTGAACCCCCACATTCAAACTCTAAGTTTGGTGTTAGGAGGTCCCAACAATGCTCTGAACATCTGTGAGGCTCCATAAGAGCTCACTGTCAAGCTATTGACTTTAAAGAAGCGCTTGTTGGGAGGCAACCCAATGTTATTTAATTATATCTATTTATTTTCTATTGTTATTTTATATTTTTTTAGGTTGATGATCATGTGGAGTCACAAAAACTACTGAAAAATAAAAAAACAGAATGAAAAACAGCATTAAAAATAGCTCACCCTGGAGGAAGAACTTACTGGCGTTTAAACGCTAGTAAGAAGCATCAAACTGGCGTTTAACGCCAGAAAGAAGTATCAAGCTGGCGTTAAACGCCAGAAACAAGCACCAGACTGGCGTTTAATGCCAGAACAGAGCATGGAAGTGGCGTTAAACGCCAGAAATAAGCACCAAGCTGGCGTTTAACGCCAGACATGCATTCTAAGGGCGTTTTGCACGCCTAATTGGAGCAGGGATACTAAGTCCTTGACCCCTCTGGACCTGTGGACCCACAGGAGCCCCTCAGGATCTGTGGACCCCATAGGATCCCCACCTTTTCTTCTCTCCTCTTCACACCTTTTCATAACTCTCTTCCCCAAATACCCTTCACCAATCACCTCAATCACTCTTCCCCATCACCTCTTCACCACTCACATCCATCCTCTCTTCCCCAAAAACCCCACCTACCTACAAATTCAAATTCATTTCCCACCCAAACCCAACCCCATGACCGAACCCTAAACCTTCCATCACTCCTATATAAACCCCTCATTCCTTCTTCATTTTCACACAACACAACCCTTTCTTCTTCCCCTTGGCCGAATACACACCTCTCTCTCTCTCCTCCATTTTTTCTTCTTCTTTTCCTTCTTTCTTTCTTCTTTTGCTCGAGGACGAGCAAACATTTTAAGTTTGGTGTGGTAAAAGCATTGCTTTTTGTTTTTCCCTAACCACTAAGGGCACCTAAGGCCAGAGAAACCTCAAGAAAGAGGAAAGGGAAGGCAATTACTTCCACCTCTGAGTCATAGGAGATAGATAGATTCATCTCAAAGGTCCATCAAGACCACTTCTATGAAGTTGTGGCCAAGAAGAAAGTGATCCCTGAGGTTCCTTTCAAGCTCAAAAAGAGCGAATATCCGGAGATCCGACAAGAGATTAGAAGAAGAGGATGGGAAGTTCTCTCTAATCCCATTCAACAAGTCGGGATCTTAATGGTTCAAGAGTTCTATAAAAACGCATGGATCACGAGGAACCATGATCAAAGTGTGAACCCGAATCCAAAGAATTGGCTTACCATGGTTCGGGGGAAATACTTAGATTTCAGTCCGGAAAATGTAAGGTTGGCGTTCAACTTGCCAATGATGCAAGAAAACGCACGCCCCTACACTAGAAGGGTCAACTTTGATCAAAGGTTGGACCAAGTCCTTATGGACATATGTGTAGAAGGAGCTCAATGGAAAGTTGACTCAAGAGGCAAGCTGGTTCAATTGAGAAGACCGAACCTTAAGCCTATAGCTAGAGGATGGTTGGAGTTTATTCAACGCTCAATTATTCCTACTAGCAACCGGTCTGAAGTTACTGTAGATCGGGCCATCATGATCCATAGTATCATGATTGGAGAGGAAGTGAAAGTTCATAAGATTATACCTCAAGAACTTTACAAGGTGGCTGATAAGTCCTCCACTTTGGCAAGGTTAGCCTTTCCTCACCTCATTTGTCACTTCTGCAATTCGGCTGGAATTGACATAGAGGGAGACATCCTCATTGATGAGGACAAGCCCATCACCAAGAAATGGATGGAGCAAACAAGAGATCATGGACCTCAACAAGAGCATGAGGAAATTCCTCACCATGAAATCCCTGAGATACCTTAAGGGATGCACTTCCCTCCACAAAATTATTGGGGGAAAATCAACACTTCCCTAGGAGAATTAAGTTCTAACATGGGACAACTAAGGATGGAGCACCAAGAGCACTCCATCATCCTCCATGAGATTAGAGAAAATCAAATAGCTATGAGGGAAGAGCAAAAAAGACAAGGAAGAGACATAGAGGAGCTCAAGAGCACCATTGGTTCTTCAAGAAGAGGAAGACGCCACCCTCACTAAGGTGGACCCGTTCCTTAATCTCCTTGTTCTTATTTTCCTGTTTCTCGTTTACTATGCTTTATGTTTCATTTATGTTTGTGTCTTTAATATATGATCATTAGTGTTTAAGTGTCTATGTCTTGAAGCTATGAATGTCATATGAATTCATCACCTCTCTTAAATGAAAACTGTTCTAAAAACAAAAGAACAAGAAGTACATGGTTTCGAATTCATCCTTGAAACTAGTTTAATTATTTTGATGTGGTGACAATACTTTTTGTTTTCTGAATGAATGCTTGAACAGTGCATATGTCTTTTGAATTTGTTGTTTATGAATGTTAAAATTGTTGGCTCTTGAAGAATGATGAAAAAGGAGAAATGTTATTTGATAATCTGAAAAATCATAAAATTGATTCTTGAAGCAAGAAAAAGCAGTGAATACAAAAGCTTGCAAAGAAAAAAAGAGAGAAAAGAAAATTGGTGAAAAAAAAAAGAAAAAGAAAAAGCAAGCAGAAAAAGCCAAAAGCTCTTTAAACCAAAAGGCAAGAGCAAAAAGCTAATAGCCCTTAAATCCAAAAGGCAAGGGTAATAAAAAGGATCCAACGCTTTGAGCATCAGTGGATAGGAGGGCCTAAAGGAATAAAATCCTGGCCTAAGCGACTAAACCAAGCTATCCCTAACCATGTGCTTGTGGCGTGAAGGTGTTAGGTGAAAACTTAAGACTGAGCGGTTAAAGTCGAGGTCCAAAGCAAAAACAGAGTGTGCTTAAGAACTCTAGACACCTCTAATTGGGGACTCTAGCAAAGCTGAGTCACAATCTGAAAAGGTTCACCCAGTTATATGTCTGTGGCATTTATGTATCTGGTGATAATACTGGAAAACAAAGTGCTTAGGGCCACGACCAAGACTCATAAAGTAGCTGTGTTCAAGAATCAACATACTGAACTAGGAGAATCAATAACACTATCTAAATTCTAAGTTTCTATAGATGCCAATCATTCTGAACTTCAATGGATAAAGTGAGATGCCAAAACTATTCAAGAGGCAAAAAGCTACTAGTCCCGCTCATCTGATTGGAGCTAAGTTTCATTGATATTTTAGAATTTATAGTATATTCTCTTCTTTTTATCCTATTTGATTTTCAGTTGCTTGGGGACAAGCAACAATTTAAGTTTGGTGTTGTGATGAGCGGATAATTTATACGCTTTTTGGCATTATTTTTACATAGTTTTTAGTATGATTTAGTTAGTTTTTAGCATATTTTTATTAGTTTTTAAATAAAAATCATATTTCTGGACTTTACTATGAGTTTGTGTGTTTTTCTATGATTTCAGGTAATTTCTGGCTGAAATTGAGGGACTTGAGCAAAAATCAGATTCAGGGGTTGAAGAAGGACTGCAGATGCTGTTGGATTCTGACCTCCCTGCACTCAAAATGGAAAGTAGTAGGAATAATTGGATGAAGACAGCAGGAAAGCAGAGGTTCAGGAGGAACAAAAGCATCTCTATACGCTTATTTGAAATTCTCACCAATGAATTACATAAGTATTTCTATCCTATTTTATATTTTAATTATATTTTAATTATCAATTCACCATAACCATTTGAATCCGCTTGACTGAGATTTACAAGGTAACCATAGCTTGCTTCAAGCCGACAATCTCCGTGGGATCGACCCTTACTCACGTAAGGTTTATTACTTGGATGACCCAGTGCACTTGCTGGTTAGTTTTGCAAAGTTGTGACAAAGAATTAAGATTATGAACGTGCGTATAAAGCTTTTGACGCCGTTACCAAGGAATGAATGATCACGATTTCGCATACCAAACACAACATGAAAATGTAAAGATCACACAAAGAAATTCATCAAGAACAATTTGAAGATCAAAGAAGAACACATGATGAATTTTTGAAAATTTAAGAAAAATTAAAAACATGCAATTGACACCAAACTTAAAATTTGACACAAGACTCAAACAAGAAACACAAAATATTTTTGGTTTTATGATTTTATTAATTTTTTGTATTTTTCGAAAATTTTTTAGAAAAAGAAAATAAAGAAATTCAAATTTTTTAATAAGAATTCCAGGATTTGTGCAATGTTAGTCTAACGCTTCGGTCCAAAAGAATTAGACATGGCCAAATGGCCCGCCAAGCTTCAGCATAACAATTACAGACATGTCCTTTCTCCAATGGAAAGTGGAAATCTCGGTTCAAAAGATTAGACATGGCTTCATAGCCAGCCAGGCTTCAACATATCTCATGAAACTCTAGAATTCATTCTTAAAAACTCTGAAGAACATTTTTTTTTTGAAATTTTTTTTGAATTTTTCAAAAGCTAATTTTTTTTTATTTTTTGAAAATAAAAGAATAAAAGCTTAAACATAAAATAAAATTACCTAATCTAAGTAACAAGATGAATCGTCAGTTGTCCAAACTTGAACAATCCCCGGCAACGGCGCCAAAAACTTGGCGCACGAAATTGTGATTCACACTTTTCACAACTCCGCACAACTAACCAGCAAGTGCACTGGGTCGTCCAAGTAATACCTTACGTGATTAAGGGTCGATCCCACGGAGATTGTCGTCTTGAAGCAAGCTATTGTCATCTTGTAAATCTCAGTCAGGCGGATTCAATTGGTTATGAGGTTTTGATAATTAAAAGATAAATAAAACATAAAATAAAATAAAGGTACTTATGTAATTCATTGGTGGGAATTTCAGATAAGCGTGTGAAGATGCTTTGTTGCTTCTGAACATCTGCTTTCCTATTGTCTTCTTCCAATCATGCGTGCTCCTTTCCATGGCAAGTTGTATGATCCTCTCGGATGAAAAATACCAGGTACGATCTCTGCACGGCTAATCAACTGTCGGATTTTTCGTCTCGGATGAAAAATACCAGGTACAGCTACCGCACGGCTAATCATCTGTCGGTTCCCACTTGCGTTGGAATAGGACCCTTATCCTTTTGCACACTGTCACTGCGCCCAACATTCACAAGTTTGAAGCTTGTCACAGTCATCCCTTCCCAGATCCTACTCGGAATACCACAGACAAGGTTTAGACTTTCCGGATCTAAAGAATGGCTACCAATTGGTTCTAGCCTATACCACGAAGATCCTAATCTCACGTACTTGGTCCGTGTATTAGAGACCCAAGAGAATATACTCCGGCTGTCGTCCAATGACTACGTTGAACATCATGTAAACTGCTTTGTGGTTGTCAGGCACGTGGATCTTGGCTAAGCGAGTAATGAAGATAGTGGGTGATTATCACGGGTCACCCCTTCATTCTGACTTAACTTCATTAAGTACAAGAGTATATCTTGGAGAAGAAGTAGGCGTGAATTAAAAGAAAAACAATAGTACTTGCATTAATTCATGAAGAACAGCAGAGCTCCACACCTTAATCTATGAGGTGTAGAAACTCTACTGTAGAAAATACATAAGAGAAAATAGTCTAGGCATGGCCATGTGGCCAGCCTTCAAGTCCAAGGATGATAATATCATAATCCCCTAATTCAATAGTAAAAAGTTCTATTTATACTAAACTAGTTACTAGGGATTACAGAAAATGAATAACTAAGTGCAGATAGTGCAGAAATCCACTTTCGGGGCCCACTTGGTGTGTGCTTGGGCTGAGCATTAAAGCTTTCATGTGCATAGGCCATTCTTGGAGTTAAACGCCAGCATGGGTGCCAATTTGGGCGTTTAACTCCAGTTCTGGTGCCAGTTTAGGCGTTTTACTCCAGAAAAGGGTCTTTGGTGGGCGTTTAGATGCCGGTTTGGTCCATCAAATCTCGGGCAAAGTATGGACTATTATACGTTGCTGGAAAGCCCAAGATGTCTACTTTACAACGCAATTGAGAGTGCGCCAATTGGGGCTCTGTAGTTCCAGAAAATCCACCTCGAGCGCAGGAGGGTCAGAATCCAACAGCATCTGCAGTCCTCTTTCAGCCTCTAAATCAGATTTTTGCCCAGGTCTCTCAATTTCAGCAAGAAAATACCTGAAATTACAGAAAAACACACAAACTCATAGTAAAGTCTAGAAATGTGATTTTTGCATAAAAACAAATAAAAATATAATAAAAAGTAACTAAATCATACTAAAAACTATGTAAAAACAATGCCAAAAGAGTATAAATTATCCACTCATCAGCGTCGCTGATGCTTACGCGTGGGTTGAAAAATTTTTAGGGGACACGTACGCGTGCAGCACGCGTACACGTGGGGTGGCTTGTGCCCCACGCACCCCTCCCGCGCATCTCCATCGCGACTCTCGGTCCCATTTATTTATACTGCGAACTTGCATGGGACGCGTACACGTAATGCATGAAAACTTGTCTCTCAACAGATTTCCCTTGGCAAGTATACCGAATTGTCATCAAGTAAAAACTCACAATAGAGTGAGGTCAAATCCCACAGGGATTGATTGGTCAAGCAACTTTAATTGGAGGAATGTTCTAGTTGAGCTAAGTAGAATTTGATTGGAGAATTGCAGGAAATTAAATGGCGGGAAAGTAAATGGCAGAAAATGTAATTGCTGGAAATAAAGAACTGAATGTAAATGACGGAAAGTAAATTACAGAATCTTAAATGGAAAAGGGGAAGATGAACATAAAAGTAAATGGCAGAAAGTAAAGAGAATGGGTAAGATCAGAAATGGGGGATTCATTGGGCTCAGGAGATGTTGTATTCTCCGGATCAAGTTCATTCTCATCTCTTCCTCAATCAATGCATTCATTGATCTCCTTGGCAATCTTAAGTGATTGGATTCCAATTCCTTGGCAACCCAATCTCTCAAATATTGATCAATAGCCAATTCTTTGGTCTAATTGCTCATGAGAAGAGATGAAGTATGGTCACTGATTATACCACATGTATTCCCAAATCAAAGTATTGGTAGGATTATATGTCATCATATCCATCCAAACCCCAATTTGGTCCAACATGAGAAAGCATTTCTAGCATGATCTCTTCATTCCTCTTCCAAGGTCCGAAGAGATCCAAGTATGAATAGCTTCTTTTCCAAGATAACTACTCAATAGGATGAAGATTGAAAGCTTTCTAGTAAAATCAAGAGAAAAGAAAGAAGAAGAATAATGAAAACTATTATTGATCCATCAAATTACAACAGAGCTCCCTAACCCAATGAAAGGGGTTTAGTTGTTCATAGCTATGGGAATGGAAAGCGTAAGTGTAAAGTACATTATGAAAACTAAAACTAGAAGTTGCAGAGAAAGTAAAATATACAGAGTGTAGTTCTCCAAAATGCCAAAAGCTCCCTTACTAGTTCAAAACTACTCCTATATATACTACTCTTCTGATCTTCTAGTTGGCTCTTCAAGTCTTGAATATGGGCCTTTGGGTCTTTAGTTGAAGCAGTTGCAGTATTCAGTGGGCTCAGCTTTGCTTGCAGAGAAAGTGTGAGTTAGGCATGGACGTTAGTTAGAACATTAGTGGTGTTAACGTTAAGTGAAAATGTGGGTTCGAGAACGTTAGTGACGATCACCTTTTTCACTAACGTTTCTAACCCAAGATGGTCCACGTTAACTTCAACGTTAGTGGCACTAACATGACCACTAACGTTGCCTCTTGGTCCTTCGCAAACGTTATTGGCATTCACCTTTTCCAATAACGTT
>NC_029789.2:108504315-108511577 GCF_000816755.2 Arachis ipaensis
TTACTTTTCTCATTAACGTTGCAAGCTAGCTCCCATTCCACGTTAATGGTCATGTTAGTTAGACTAACGTGGCTATTAACGTGGCATCTTCCTTGCTTTCTTTGTTCTGAAATCAAGCAAGTAAAGTGCATCAAAGCTAGGTTCTAACTCGTGAGATCATGCATCATCCATGTTATCATTCAATTCATGCATAATTCTCATAAAATCATATAAAAGTCACAATGTTTGCTTGAATCAAGATGTAAGTGATTAACTAAGAAAATGCATGAAACTACCCTAAAACAGTAAAGAAAAGGTCAGTGAAACTGGCCAAAATGTCCTGGCATCACAACACCAAACTTAAAGCTTGCTTGTCCCTAAGCAAGTACTGAAACATGAGAATGATGAATGAAATGACAAGAGAAATGAGTCATTATTGTGGAAGTCATATCCTTGGTTTTATGGGGTTTCATGCATAGCAACTTAGGTTCATTCCTTTACTAGCTTTCAGACCTTTATCATGCCCTGGAATACTTACTTGATTCCACCCTATGAGACTTTTATTCATTGATCCCTTTGTCTTTTCAAGGTTTAATTGTGTTCTTAGACTAGGTGCTTTGTGAGAGGGCGACTCTTTAAGATAAGCTTTCAGTCAGCACTCCCGAACCAGTTGGTCCAAGGTGCTGGGTGTTAAGACACCCCTAAGGACTTACTCCCTCAAGTCTCTTTCCCCCATACATACACACCACAGGTACATGGTTTGTTATTTTTTTTTCTTCTTGAGACCTTGGTGTCTAGCACCTCTTTGGGTTACTAAATGTTCTATAGCAAAGGTTACTCTTGATAGTGGACTTTCAGCTAATAATCCCGGGTTAGTTAACCCAGGTTACCAAGTGATAAGGCACCCTTGAGAGCTTATTCATCCAAGTATATCCTTTACACAGAAGCACCACAGACACATGCCTTAAGATTCAACCCTTGGTGCCTAGCCTTATTTCTTACTCTTTTTCTTTATTTCTCAACTTTCATTTTTCTTTCCCCTTTTCTTATTAGGATCTTGTTATTTAGCTAGTCTCATGGGGTGTGTTTCAAGCATATGATTCAGGACAGATAGTTGCCTTCCTACCTTGTTGGTGAACCAACTTAGCTAAGTAATTACTTCACCACAAGCTTAAGAACTTACTCCACAATTTGAACCTCACTCTGGTTTTTCATAACATCCCTTTTTATTCGACTTAAAAGGACAAGCATGCAAGTAAGCAAGGTGAAAATGCAGCAGTGACATTAGACTAGCAAGCATAGACCTAAGCAATGCAAACTTAAAGGCAGAATTCCTTATTTAAAACTTGAAAAAGATAGGACAATGAGGGAACTCCACCACCTTTTACTCATGGGGGTGCTTGATAAACCACTATTTTATGGTTTATCTTATGCTCAATTGAGTGGATTTTATCAACACTTTACCCACTTATTCATACTATTTGCATGTTTTACATTTTCCTTCCTAATTATGTGCTTTGATTGAAAACATGCTTCTTTGATCTTATATTTGCTTATTATTAATCCTCTCTTATTAGCATTAGATGCCTTGATATGTGTGTTAAGTGCTTTCAGAGATTATAGGGCAGGAATGGCTTGGAGGATGGAAAACAAGCATGCAAAAGTGGAAGCAATACAAGAAGTTGGAGAAATTGCTAAGCTGTCCAGCCTGACCTCTTCGCACTCAAACGGCTCTAACTTTAGCTACAGAGGTCCAAACGATGCGGTTCTAGTTGCGTTGGAAAGCTAACGTCCGGGACTTCGATTTGATATATAATTTACCATAGCTGCCTGATGAGCGGATAATTTATACGCTTTTTGGCATTGCTTTTATTATGTTTTTAGTAGGATCTAGTTACTTTTAGGGATGTTTTTATTAGTTTTTATGTTAAATTCACATTTCTAGACTTTACTATGAGTTTGTGTGTTTTTCTGTGATTTCAGGTATTTTCTGGCTGAAATTGAGGGACTTGAGCAAAAATCAGATTCAGAGGTTGAAGGAGGACTGCTGATGCTGTTGGATTCTGACCTCCCTGCATTCAAAGTGGATTTTCTAGAGCTACAGAACTCAAAATAGCGCACTTCTAATTGAGTTGGAAAGTAGACATCCAAAGCTTTCCAGCAATATATAATAGTCCATACTTTGGCCAAGTTTAGATGACGTAAAAGGGCGTTGAACGCCAGTTCTACGCTGTTGTCTAGAGTTAAACGCCAGAAACACGTCACAAACCAGAGTTGAACGCCAGAAATACGTTAAACCTGGCGTTCAACTCCAAAAGAAGCCTCTGCATGTGGAAAGCTAAAGCTTAGCCCAAGCACACACCAAGTGGGCCCCGGAAGTGGATTTATGCATCAATTACTTACTTCTGTAAACCCAGTAACTAGTTTAGTACAAATAGGACTTTTTACTATTGTATTGGAAATCTTTGGAAGATCCTGGATTGTAATTTTGATCCTGTGATAACGTTTTGGAGGCTGGCCATTCAGCCATGCCTGAACCTTTCACTTATGTATTTTCAAACGGTAGAGTTTCTACACTCCATAGATTAAGGTGTGGAGCTCTGCTGTTCCTCATGAATTAATGCAAAGTACTACTGTTTTTCTATTCAATTCAATTTATTCTGCTTCTAAGATATTCATTCGCACTTCAACATGAATGTGATGAACGTGACAATCATCATCATTCCCTATGAACGCGTACCTGACAACCACTTCCGTTCTACCTTAGATTGAATGAGTATCTCTTGGATCTCTTGGATCGAATCTTCGTGGTATAAGCTAGATTGATGGCGGCCTTCATGAGAGTCCGGAAAGTATAAACCTTGTCTGTGGTATTCCGAGTAGGACTCTGGGATTGAATGACTGTGACGAACTTCAAACCCAACAATCTCCGTGGGATCGACCCTTACTCACGTAAGGTTTTATTACTTGGACGACCCAGTGCACTTGCTGGTTAGTTGTATCGAAGTTGTGAATGAAAAACGATTTAGTAAGACGTGCGTACAAAGTTTTTGGCGCCGTTGCCTGAGATCACAATTTTGTGCACCAAGTTTTTGGTGCCGTTGCCGGGGATTGTTCGAGTTTGGACAACTGACGGTTCATCTTGTTGCTCAGATTAGGTAATTTTCTTTTTGTTTTATTTTCAAAAATTTTTCAAAAAAATTATTTTCAAAAAAATTTTCAAAAATTTCTCCTTTGTTTTCAAAAAAAAAATTTAAAATAAATTTTTTCAAAAATATATTTTTTGTCTTCAGAATTTTTAAGAATGAATTCTAGTGTTTCATGATGATTTGTTGAATCCAGACTGGCTGTAAGCCATGTCTAATCTTTTGGACTGGGGTTTCAACTTATCATCACAAGAGCTTGTTGATCCTCACACAATTAGTTGCTCTATACATGGAAAGTATCAATACATGCTAAAGCTTGACTGGCTATTAAGCCATGTCTAACCCTCTGATTGGAGCTTTAGAATAAGAGTGCAAGATTCCTGGAATTCATATTAAAAATTTTGGAATCCTTATTTTTCTTTTTCACACTAATTTTCGAAAAATATAAAATAAAAATACAAAAAAATTATAAAATCATAAAAATAAAAAAATATTTCATGTCTCTTGTTTGAGTCTTGAGTCAGATTTTAAGTTTGGTGTCAATTGCATGTTCATCTTGTATTTTTCGAAAAAAATCATGCATTCATGGTGTTCTTCATGATCTTCAAGTTGTTCTTGGTAAATCTTCTTATTTGATCTTGATGTTTTCTTGTTTTGCATCTTTTCTTGTTTTACATGTGAATTTTTGCATTCATAGTGTCTGAACATGAAAGATTTTTAAGTTTGGTGTCTTGCATGTTTTCTTTGCATAAAATTTTTTTCAAAAATATGTTCTTGATGTTCATCATGACATTCAAAGTGTTCTTGGTGTTCATCTTGACATTCATAGCATTCTTGCATACATTCATTGTTTTGATCCATAACTTTCATACATTGCATCATTTCCATGTTTTTCTCTCTCATTATTAAAAATTCAAAAATAAAAAAAAATATCTTTCCCTTTTTCTTCTCATAAATTCAAAAATTTGAGTTGACTTTTTCAAAACTTTTTAAAACTTAGTTGTTTCTTATGAGTCAAATCAAATTTTCAATTTAAAAATCTTATCTTTTTCAAAATCTTTTTCAAACAATCATAACTTTTTCACTTTTCTTATTTATTTTCGAAAATTTTTAAAATATTTTTCAAAAATCTTTTTCTTATCTTTATCTCCTAATTTTCGAAAATAACATCATCAATCAATGTTTTGATTCAAAAATTTAAAGTTTGTTACTTGCTTGCTAAGAAAGATTCAAACTTTAAATTCTAGAATCATATCTTGTGATTTCTTGTGAATCAAGTCATTAATTGTGATTTTAAAAATCAAATCTTTTTCAAATTTAATTTCAATCATATCTTCTTATCTTATCTTTTTCAAAAATTTGATTTTAAAATATCTTTTCTAACTTATTATCTTCTTATCTTTTCAAAAATTGATTTTCAAAATTTGTTTCAACTAACTAACTAACTTTTTGTTTGTTTCTTATCTTTTTCAAAACTACCTAACTAACTCTCTCTCTAATTTTCGAAAATATCTCCCTCTTTTTCAAAAATTCTTTTTAATTAACTAATTGTTTCAAAATTCAATTTTAATTTATTTCTTCTTTTAATTTTCGAAAATCCTCTTTCTCTCTCTTCTCATTCTATTTATTTATTTATTTACTAACATCTCTTCCTCACTCACCAAAAATCCGAACCCCCTCTCTCTCTCTGAGTTCAGATTTTTCTCTTCTTCTTTTCTTCTACTCTTCTTTTCTTCCACTCGCCTAAGGGAACCTATATACCTGGGCAAAAAGGATCCCTATTATTATTATTTTTCTGTTCTCTCTTTTTCATATGAGCAGGAGCAAGGGCAAGAACATTCTTGTTGAAGCAGACCCTGAACCTGAAAGGACTCTGAAGAGGAAATTAAGAGAAGCTAAATTACAACAATCCAGCAAGCACATGTCAGGAATTTTCGAACAAGAAGAGGAGATGGCAGCCGAAAATAATAATAATACAAGGAGAATGCTTGGTGAATTTACTGCACCTAATTCCAATTTACATGGAAGAAGCATCTCCATCCCCACCATTGGAGCAAACAATTTTGAGCTGAAACCTCAATTAGTTTCTCTGATGCAGCAGAACTGCAAGTTCCATGGACTTCCATCTGAAGATCCTTTTCAGTTCTTAACTGAATTTTTGCAGATCTATGATACTGTTAAGACTAATGGAGTAGATCCTGAAGTCTATAGGCTCATGCTTTTCCCTTTTGCTGTAAGAGACAGAGCTAGAGTGTGGTTGGACTCTCAACCCAAAGATAGCCTGAACTCTTGGGATAAGCTGGTCACGGCTTTCTTAGACAAGTTCTTTCCTCCTCAAAAGCTTAGTAAGCTTAGAGTGGATGTTCAAACCTTCAGACAGAAGGAAGGTGAATCCCTCTATGAAGCTTGGAAGAGATACAAACAACTAACCAAAAAGTGTCCTTCTGACATGCTTTCAGAATGGACCGTCCTGGATATATTCTATGATGGTCTATCTGAATTAGCTAAGATGTCATTGGATACTTCTGCAGGTGGATCCATTCACCTAAAGAAAACGCCTGCAGAAGCTCAAGAACTCATTGACATGGTTGCTAATAACCAGTTCATGTACACTTCTGAGACGAATCCTGTGAGCAATGGGACGCCTCAGAAGAAGGGAGTTCTTGAAATTGATACTCTAAATGCTATATTGGCTCAGAATAAAATATTGACTCAGCAAGTCAATATGATTTCTCAGAGTCTGAATGGAATGCAAGCTGCATCCAACAGTACTCAAGAGGCATCTTCTGAAGAAGAAGCTTATGATCCTGAGAACCTTGCAATAGCAGAGGTAAATTACATGGGTGAACCATATGGAAACACCTATAATCTCTCATGGAGAAATCACCCAAATCTCTCATGGAAGGATCAACAAAAGCCTCAACAAAGCTTTAATAATGGTGGAAGAAACAGGTTTAGCAATAGCAAGCCTTTTCCATCACCCACTCAGCAACAGACAGAGAACTCTGAACAAAATACCTCAAATTTAGCAAACTTAGTCTCTGATCTATCTAAGGCCACTGTAAGTTTCATGAATGAAACAAGGTCCTCCATTAGAAATTTGGAGGCACAAGTGGGTCAGCTGAGTAAGAAGATCACTGAAACCCCTCCTAGTACTCTCCCAAGCAATACAGAAGAAAATCCAAAGAGAGAGTGCAAGGCCATTGATATAACCATCATGGCCGAATGCAAGGAGGAAGGGAAGGACGTGAATCCCAAGGAGGAAGACCTCCTGGGATGTCCAGTGATCAACAAGGAGTTTTCCTTTGAGGAACCAAAGGAATCTGAGGCTCATCTAGAGACCATAGAGATTCCATTGAACCTCCTTATGCCCTTCATGAGCTTTGATGAGTATTCCTCTTCTGAAGAGAATGAGGATGTTACTGAAGAGCAAGTTGCCAAGTTCCTTGGTGCAATCATGAAGCTGAATGCCAATTTATTTGGTAATGAGACTTGGGGAGATGAACCTCCCCTGTTTACCAATGAATTAAATGCTAAGTCACAATCTGAAAAGGTTCACAATCTGAAAAGGTTTACCAAAGCAAAAGAAGAGTGTGCTTAAGAACCCTAGAAACCTCTAATTGGGGACTTTAGCAAAGCTAAGTCACAATCTGAAAAGGTTCACCAAATTATGTGTCTATGGCATTTATGTATCCGGTGGTAATACTGGAAAACAAAGTACTTAGGGCCACGACCAAGACTCATAAAGTAGCTGTGTTCAAGAATCAACATACTGAACTAGGAGAATCAATAACACTATCTGAACTCTGAGTTCCTATAGATGCCAATCATTCTGAACTTCAATGGATAAAGTGAGATGCCAAAACTATTCAAGAGGCAAAAAGCTACAAGTCCCGCTCATCTGATTGGAGCTATGTTTCATTGATAGTTTGGAATTTATAGTCTATTCTCTTCTTTTTATCCTAGTTGATTTACAGTTGCTTGGGGACAAGCAACAATTTAAGTTTGGTGTTGTGATGAGCGGATAATTTATACGCTTTTTGGCATTGTTTTTATTATGTTTTTAGTAGGATCTAGTTACTTTTAGGGATGTTTTTATTAGTTTTTATGTTAAATTCACATTTCTGGACTTTACTA
>NC_029789.2:108512504-108527058 GCF_000816755.2 Arachis ipaensis
GCGTTGAACGCCAGTTCTACGCTGCAGTCTGGAGTTAAACGCCAGAAACACGTTACAAGCCAGAGTTGAACGCCAGAAATACGTTACAAACTGGCGTTCAACTCCAAGATTGACCTCCACACGTGTAACATTCAAGCTCAGCCCAATCACACACCAAGTGGGCCCCAGAAGTGGATTTATGCATCAATTACTTACTTCTGTAAACCCTAGTAGCTAGTTTATTATAAATAGGACTTTTTACTATTGTATTAGACATCTTTGGATCATCTTTGGATCATCTTTGGATTATATTTTGATCTGTGATCACGTTTTGGGGGCTGGCCATTCGGCCATGCCTGAACCTTTCACTTATGTATTTTCAAACGGTAGAGTTTCTACACTCCATAGATTAAGGTGTGGAGCTCTGCTGTTCCTCATGAATTAATGCAAAGTACTACTATTTTTCTATTCAATTCAACTTATTCCACTTCTAAGATATTCATTTGCACTTCAACATGAATGTGATGAACGTGAAAATCATCATCATTCCCTATGAATGCGTGCCTGACAACCACTTCCGTTCTACCTTAGATTGAATGAGTATCTCTTGGATCTCTTAATCAGAAACTTCGTGGTATAAGCTAGATTGATGGCGGCATTCATGAGAGTCCGGAAAGTCTAAACCTTGTCTGTGGTATTCCGAGTAGGACTCTGGGATTGAATGACTGTGACGAACTTCAAACTGATGTCCTTACATAAAGCCAGCCATAGAAAGGAGTAGGACTGATTGGATGAAGACAGCAGGAAAGCAGAAGTTTAGAGGGACGAAAGCATCTCTATACCTTTATCTGAAATTCTCACCAATGATATACATAAGTATTTCTATCTTTATTTTCTATTCATTTATTATTTATTTTCGAAAACTCCATAACTATTTTATATCTGCCTGACTAAGATTTACAAGATGACCATAGCTTCCTTCATACCAACAATCTCCGTGGGATCGACCCTTACTCACGTAAGGTTTTATTACTTGGACGACCCAGTGCACTTGCTGGTTAGTTGTATCGAAGTTGTGAATGAAAAACGATTTATTAAGACGTCCGTACAAAGTTTTTGGCGTCATTGCCTGAGATCACAATTTCGTGCACCACTGCCCCGACGCCAGGCGACGCGAACGCGTGGGTCACGCAGACGCGTGTCCTGGCAGGAACGCAACCCGTGCGGCCGCGTGGACGACGCCTCCGCGTCACTTTTCCGCGACCTGAACGTAACAGAGATCGCTGGGGGCGATTTCTGGGCTGTTTCTGACCCAGTTTGTGGCCCAGAAAACACAGATTAGAGGCTATAAAGTGGGGGAATGCATCCATTCATAAGGAGGCTCACACAATTCACTTTTCATGTTTCAGATGTAGTTTTAGATAGAGAGGTTCTCTCCTCTCTTTTAGGATTAGGATTTAGGACTTCTCTTAGTTTTAGGAGTGACTCTCGATCCCAGGTTTAATATTCCTTTTACTTTATATTTCTCTTTTTACTTTCAGATGCTTCAATGCTTGTATTAGATATGTTGCCCAATTGGCTTATGAACTTTTCATGTTAAGATTTGCATATTTTATTTAATATTATTGAGGTATTCCAGTAGATTTACTTTTTCCCCTTTTGGTCTTGGTTAAGAATCAGTAACTCAGAAGTTATCTTAACTCAACGTAGATGATAATTGTTATCTCTTCTAATTAAATTGAACTTCAATAATCCCAATCTTTTCTTAGGAATTAACTCGGATTTGAAGATCAAACTAATTAGTCACTTGACCTTCCTCTGCTTTAAGTAAGGGTTAACTAAGTGAAATTAAGATTCAATTTTCATTATCATTGATAAGGATAACTTGGTCTGGACTTCCAAGTTCTTATACCTTGCCAAAAGTTTATTTTACTATTACTATTTTTTTTGTGCAACATACTTCCCCTTTACTTCCATAACCCCCAATTTACAACTCATAATCAATAATAAGAACATACCTCCCTGCAATTCCTTGAGAAGACGACCCGAGGTTAAATACTTCGGTTATCAATAAAAAAAGGGTTTGTTACTTGTGACAACCAAAACTTTTGCAAGAAAGGTTGATTGCTTGGTTTAGTAACTATACTTGCAACGAGTATTTACTATAACTTCTAAACCATCAATCTTCAGTTCTTCAGTGCTCATGCTCTCCCTCTTATTTGTCCTCTTTGTGTCTTTCTTGAGTGCTTGAACCCCCACTTCCCTTGCTTTTTCCGATCAACTTTTTCCAGAAGCCAGCATCTTCCATCTTCTTTTTCAATGTCTCCTTCTACTGTTTCACCTTCCTTTCCTCTTGTTCTGTTAGATCTTTTTGGATTGTATCATACCTAGGGATTGCAGAGTGCAAATTATACATATGCCCAGTCATATAGTTCAACTTGGCTTGAGTGCTTATGTTGAATTCTTCCCTATGTAGTTGTCGTCCTTCATTAAGCACGCTGAACTCATTGAATGCTTTTGTTTGAGCTAGCTGACGTTGGTTGAGTTCTTGTAGGCGTTTATCTTAACGCTCTTGCCTTTCAGTCACTTGATTGATGGCTTGAGTGACCTGGGAATATTGCTCCTGTTGCTACTCCATTTGTTGCTTCTGCCACTCCCTCTGCTGACCCATCCAATTAGAGAGCAGTTCTTCTTGACGATCCATCCTTTGGGCTTGAATGTGCAGTTGTTGTTCTTGCCCCTCTAGTGCACGAATTGTGAATCACACTTTTCACAACTCATACCACTAACCAGCAAGTGCACTAGGTCGTCCAAGTAATACCTTACGTGAGTAAGGGTCGATCCCACGGAGATTGTTGGTTTGAAGCAATCTATGGTTCGCGTTCATAGGTTGAGGATGATGATGAGTGTCACGGATCATCACATCCATCATATTGAAGTGCGAATAAACATCTTAGATAGAAACAAGCGTGTTTGAATAGAAAACAGAAATAGTTGCATTAATTCATCGAAACACAGCAGAGCTCCTCACCCTCAACAATGGAGTTCAGAGACTCATGCCGTCAAAGAGTACAAAGTTCAGATCTAAAATGTCATGAGTTGCGAAATAGACCTCTAAAAGTTGTTTAAATAATAAACTAGTAACCTAGGTTTACAGAAAATGAATAAACTATGATAGATGGTGCAGAAATCCACTTCTGGGGCCCACTTGATGTGTGTTGGGGCTGAGACTTAAGCTTCTCACGTGCCTAGGCTATTTCTGGAGTTAAACGCCAGGTTGTAACCTGTTTCTGGCGTTCAACTCCCATTTGTAACCTGTTTCTGGCGTTTGACGCCAGACTGTAACATGGAACTGGCGTTGAACGCCAGTTTACATCGTCTATCCTTGAGCAAAGTATGGACTATTATATATTGCTGGAAAGCCCTGGATGTCCTCTTTCCAACGCAATTGGGAGCGCGCCAATTGGACTCCTGTAGCTCCAGAAAATCTATTCCGAGTGCAGGGAGGTCAGAATCCAACAACATCAGCAGTCCTTTTTCAGCCTGAATCAGATTTTTGCTCAGCTCCCTCAATTTCAGCCAGAAAATACCTGAAATTACAGAAAAATACACAAACTCATATTAAAGTCAAGAATTGTGATTTTTATTTAAAAACTAATAGAAATATAATAAAAACTAACTAAATTATACTGAAAACATACTAAAAACAATGCCAAAAAGCGTATAAATTATCCGCTCATCACCCTCCATATAACTCCTTGCTAGCTCCTCAATGGCTCCGTGAATGTGATTCAATCCTATGTTGGTTGGATCATAGTACTCTTCTTGCTGGTATTCTTCTTGATGAGATTCTTCTCGGTGAGGTCCTTCTTGTGATGTTCTTTTCCCTATTTGAGGCCTTCTTTGTTGTTGGGCGGGTGCCACATAAGTTATACGTTGGAGCGTAACTAACCTCCCAGGGTTTACCCAATTTGGATTGCTGTCTTCGAAGATCACCTTGGCTTTTTTACATAGTCTCGTGATGGTGCTGGGATACAAAAGCCGAGCGCTCGGATCGCTCTTTTCGGCTGCTTCTTGGATTCCCTCAGCTATGATTTCATGTACATTGATGTCCCCACCGCTCATAATGCAATGTAGCATGGTATCTCGAGCAATGTTGACTTCATAATTGTTTGAGGCTGGGAGGATAGATCTTCTCACGAGCTCAAACCATCCCTTGGCTTCCGGGATGAGGTCTCCTCTTGTGATGAACCGTGGCCTCTCATCTGCATACCTCTCCCAATTTGATCCTATGACACACGTCATTCACAATTTCTTCAAGCTCATCATTGTCTGGCCCATTACTTATTCTTGCTTGATAGCTTGGCTTATCAGAGGGTTGTGATTTCAGATGAAGAGTCCTCATGATAGCATTAGGGCTGAAGTCCACCTCTGTTCCTCTCACGTAACTTTTGAAGGTCGGAGCCTTGGTATTGTCTTCCCTGGGTACATTGGCATAGAACTCCTTAATGAGATTTGCATTTATTCTTGTTTCTGGGTTTGTGAGCTCTTACCAACCCCTCTGTTCAATCTTTTCCCCAATCTGCGGGAACTCATCATAGTTGAATTGGAACGTCAACTCTGGCAATACCTTCTTGTGCTTGATACGTTCGAATTGAAGCTCATGGAAAGCAGTCTTGAACCTTCCTTCGTCAAAAGGAATGCTCTTGATGAGCGGATAATTTATACGCTCTTTGGCATTGTTTTTAGTATATTTTCAGTATATTATAATTAGTTTTTATTATATTTTTATTAGTTTTTATTTAAAAATCACTCTTCTGGACTTTACTATGAGTTTGTGTATTTTTCTGTGATTTCAGGTATTTTCTGGCTGAAATTGAGGGACCTGAGCAAAAATCTTATTCAGAGGCTGAAAAAGAACTGCAGATGCTGTTGGATTCTGACCTCCCTGCACTCGAAGTGGATTTTCTTGAGCTACAGACGCCCAATTGGCGTGCTCTCAATTGCGTTGGAAAGTAGACATCCTGGGCTTTCCAGCAATATATAATAGTTCATACTTTACCCGAGATTTGATAGCCCAAACAGGCGTTCCAAGTCAGCTCAAGAATTCTGGCGTTTAACTCCAAGAAAAGTCTCTACACATGAAAGCTTCAATGCTCAGCCCAAGCACACACCAAGTGGGCCCGGAAGAAGATTTCTGCATTAATTACCTATTTCTGTAACTCTAGGCTACTAGTTCTCTATAAATAGGACCTTTTGCTATTGTATTTGAGACACTTGATATACCATCTATCCTTGATTAGTCTGATTTTCACGTTTGGGGCTAGCCTCACGGCCATGCCTGGACCTTGTTCTTATGTATTCTCAACGGTGGAGTTTCTACACACCATAGATTAAGGTGTGGAGCTCTGCTGTTCTTCATGAATTAATACAAGTACTATTGTTTTTCTATTCAACTCAAGTCTATTTCTTCTCCAAGATATTCATTCGTTCTTCAACTTGATGAATGTGATGATCCGTGACACTCATCATCATTCTCACCTATGAACATGTGCCTGACAGCCACCTCTGTTCTACTAGCAATGGCGTGAATGCGTATCTCTTGGGTTTCTAATATAAGATTGGAACCTTCGTGGTATAGGCTAGAATTATTGGCGGCCATTCCTGAGATCCGGAAAGTCTAAACCTTGTCTGTGGTATTTCGAGTAGGATCTGGAAAGGAGTGACTGTGACGAGCTTCAAACTCGCGATTGTGGGGCGTGTGACAGACGCAAAAGGATCAATGGATCCTATTCCGACATGATCGAGAACCGGCAGCTGATTAGCCGATGTTGTGACAGAGCATCAGGACCATTTTCACTGAGAGGACGGGATGTAGCCATTGACAATGGTGATGCCCAACATAAAGCTTGCCATGGAAAGGAGTATGAATGATTGGAAGAAGGCAATAGGAAAGTAGAGGTTCAAGGGGAACAAAGCATCTTCATACGCTTATCTGAAATCCACCAATGAATTACATAAGTATCTCTATCTTTATTTTATGTTTATTTTCATCACCTTAAACTCCATAACCATTTGAATCCGCCTGACTGAGATTTACAAGATGACCATAGCTTGCTTCAAGCCGACAATCTCCGTGGGATCGACCCTTACTCACGTAAGGTATTACTTGGACGACCCAGTGCACTTGCTGGTTAGTTGTGCGGAGTTGTGATAAAGAGTTGAGATTACGAGTGTACCACACCAAGTTGTTGGCTTCATTGATGATCACAATTTCGTGCACCAAGTTTTTGGCGCCGTTGCCGGGGATTGTTCGAGTTTGGACAACTGACGGTTCATCTTGTTGCTTAGATTAGGTACTTTTCCTTTTTATTTTTCGAAAAATTTTTTCAAAAATACAAAAAGATTTTATATTTTATTCTTCAGAGTTTTTAAGAATGAATTCTAGAGTTTCATGATGATTTGTTGAAGTCTGGCTGGCTGAGAAGCCATGTCTAATCTTTTGGACCGAGGTTTCAACTTATTATCACAAGAGCTTGTTGATTTCTATCAATTTTGCTGTTGAGAGCAATGATTTGCTAAAGCTTGGCTGGCCATTGGCCATGTCTAGTGTTTTGGACCGGAGCTTTCATTGAAAGCTTGGCTGGCTAGTAAGCCATGTCTAATTCCTGGGCCGGAGTCTTAGACTAGCATTGCAAGGATTCCTGGAATTCTTATTAAAAGTTTTGATTCTCTTTATTTTCTTTTCCATATAAGTTTCAAAAATCACAAAAAAAAATTTTTAAAACCATAAAAATCAAAAATATTTTATGTTTGTTGTTTGAGTCTAGTGTCAATTTTTAAGTTTGGTGTCAATTGCATGTCTTTATCCTTCTAATTTTCAAAAATTTATACATATTGTTCTTCATTGATCTTCAAGTTGTTCTTGATGATTTCATTGCTCTGATCTTCAAATTCTCTTGTTTTGTATGTTTTGTTGTTTCTTACATGCATTTTTACATTGTTATAGTCCTTAGTATACAAACTTTTAAGTTTGGTGTCTTATATGCATTGTTTATTTGATCTTAGTTGCATTTTTATTGATTTCCATCATCAAAAATTCAAAAATATTTTTTAAAACTATGTCTTTTCAAGTCAATAATACAGAGAATTGAAGATTCAGAACATTCAACAGAGGAATCAAACAGAGAAAGCTGGGCGTTCAAAACGCCCAGTGAAAAAGGAAAACTGGCGTTTAAACGCCAGCCAGGGTACCTGGCTGGGCGTTTAACTCCCAAAAAGGTAGAGATTTGGGCGTTAAACGCCAGAATGGGCACCATTCTGGGCGTTTAACGCTAGGATGACACTAGAGGGAAGATTTTGTTTTTAATTCACATTTTTTTCAAGTTTTCATATTTTTTCAAAATCAAATCTTTTTCAAATCATATATTTTCAATCATATCTCTTCAAAATCAATTTCTTTCCATTTTTTTATTTATTACTATTTTCGAAAATCCTTGCTAAAATTAATGATTTACTTCAAAATTTTCAAGTTGTTACTTGCCTATTAAGAAAGGATCAAATTTTAAATTTTAAGAATCATATCTTTTACTTTCTTGTTAGTCAAGTAATCAACTTTAATTTTAAAACTTTCTCTTTTTAATTTGATTTTCAATCATATCTTCTCAGTCATATCTTTTCAATCACATCTTTTTCAAAATTAATTTTTAATCATATCTTTTTAATTTCTAATTTCAAAATTTTTTCAAAAATCACTTTATTTCTTTCCCAATCTTAATTTTCGAAAATCTCAATCAAATTTTCAAATTTCTTTTTAAAATCTTTTAATTAATTTTCGAAAATTCTTCCCCTCTTCTCACATCCTTCTATTTAAGGGACTAAGACTCCTCCTCAAGGTACAATTCGAACTCCCTCCTTCTTTATATGTTCGAATTCTCCTCCATCTACCTCCTCCTTCTATTCTTCTTTTCTCTGACACCTCAAGGAATCTCTATACTTTGACATAGAGGATTCCCTACTTTCTTGTTCTCTTCTCTTTCATATGAGCAGGAACAAAGATAAAGGCATACTTGTTCAAGCTGATCCTGAACCTGAAAGGACCTTGAAGAGAAAGCTAAGAGAAGCTAAAGAACAATTCTCTTTAGAGGGCCAAACAGAACTCTTCAAGGAAGAAGAAACCATGGCAGCCGAAAACAACAACAATGCCAACAATACAAGGAATGTGCTTGGTGACTTTACTGCACCTACTCCTGATTTCTATGGGAGAAGCATCTCAATCCCTGCCATTGGAGTAAATAACTTTGAGCTTAAACCTCAATTAGTTTCTCTAATACAATAGAATTGCAAGTTTCATGGACTTCCATTGGAAGATCCTCATCAGTTCTTAGCTGAGTTCTTGCAAATCTGTGACACTGTCAAGACTAATGGGGTTGACCCTGAAGTCTACAGACTTATGCTCTTTCCTTTTGCTGTAAGAGACAGAGCTAGAACATGGTTGGATTCACAACCTAAGGAAAGCCTGAACTCTTGGAAAAAACTAGCCAATGCCTTCTTGGCAAAGCTCTTTCCACCTCAAAAATTGAGCAAGCTTAGAGTGGAAGTCCAAACCTTCAGACAGAAGGATGGTGAGTCCCTCTATGAGGCTTGGGAGAGATACAAGCAATTGATCAGAAGGTGCCCTTCTAACATGCTTTCAGAATGGAGCATCATAGGAATCTTCTATGATGGTCTGTCTGAACTATCCAAGATGTCATTGGATAGCTCCGCTGGAGGATCTCTTCATCTGAAGAAGATGCCTGCAGAAGCTCAAGAACTCATTGAAATGGTTGCAAATAACCAATTCATGTACACTTCTGAAAGGAATCCCGTGAATAATGGGATAGCTCAGAAGAAAGGAGTTCTTGAGATTGATACTCTGAATGCCATATTAGCTCAGAATAAAATATTGACCCAACAAGTCAATATGATTTCTCAGAGTCTCTCTGGAATGCAAGCTGCAACAAGCAGTACTAAGGAAGCTTCCTCTGAAGAAGAAGCTTATGATCCTGAGAACCTAGCAATGGAAGAGGTGAATTACATGTGAGAATCCTATGGAAACACCTATAATGCTTCATGGAGAAATCATCCAAATCTCTCATGGAAGGATCAACAGAGACCTCAACAAGGTTTCAACAACAATAATGGTGGAAGAAACAGGTTTAGCAATAGCAAGCCTTTTCCATCATCTTCTCAGCAACAGACAGAGAATTCTAAGCAAAATCCCTCTGACTTAACAACCATTGTCTCTGATCTAATCAAAACCACACAAAGTTTCATGACTGAAACAAGGTCCTCCATTAGAAATTTGGAGGCACAATTGGGTCAGCTGAGTAAGAAAATTACTGAACTCCCTCCTAGCACTCTCCCAAGCAATACAGAAGAGAATCCAAAAAGAGAGTGCAAGGCCATAACCACATCTCACATGGCCGAACATGGAGAGTTAGAGATGGCAGACAATTCAAAGAAACAGGCTTATAGACTTGTAGAGGATGTCTTGGTAAAGGTTGAAGACCATTACATCCCTGCTGATTTTATAATCTTAGAAACTGGGAAGTGTATGGATGAATCCATCATCCTTGGCAGACCCTTCCTAGCCATAGCAAAAGCTGTGATTGATGTTGACAGAGGAGAATTGATCATTCAAGTGAATGGAGACTCCCTTGTGTTTAAAGCTCAAGGATATCCCTCTGTAACCATGGAGAGGAAGCATGAAGAGCTTCTCTCAATACAGAGTCAAACAGAGCCCCCACAGTCAAACTCTAAGTTTGGTGTTGAACCCCCACATTCAAACTCTAAGTTTGGTGTTGGGAGGTTCCAACAATGCTCTGAACATCTGTGAGGCTCCATAAGAGCCACTGTCAAGCTATTGACATTAAAGAAGCGCTTGTTGGGAGGCAACCCAATCTTTACTTATCTATGTTAAATTTCTATTTTCTTTTGTTATTTTATATTTTCTGTAGGTTGATGATCATGAGAAGTCACAAAAACAATTGAAAAAGCAAAAACAGAAGGAAAAATAGAATGAAAAATAGAACACCCTGGAGGAGAAACTTACTGGCGTTTAAACGCCAGTAAGGGTAGCAAAATGGGCGTTAAACACCCAGTTTGGCACCATTCTGGGCGTTTAACGCCAGAAATAGGCACCAGACTGGCGTTTAACGCCAGGAATGGGCAAGAAGCTGGCGTTAAACGCCAAAAATGGGCAGCAGCCTGGCGTTGAACGCCAGGATTGGCAGAAAGGGGCGTTTTGCACGCCACATGGTGTAGGGATGAGAAATCCTTGACACCTCAGGATCTGTGGACCCCACAGGATCCCCACCTACCCCACCACTCTTTCTCTTCTTCACCCATTCACTAATCACCTCAATACCTCTTCCTCAAAAACCCTTCACCTATCAAATCCCACCATTCTCTTCACCACTCACATCCATCTTTCATAAAACCCCACCTACCTCACCATCCAAATTCAAACCACTTTGCCTCCCAAACCCACCCATAATGGCCGAACCATACATAACCCTTTCACCCCTATATAAACCCATTATCACTTCTTCATTTTCACACAACCTAAACACCACTTCTCCCCCTTGGCCAAATCACAAAGCCCACTCCATCTGCTCTATTTCTTCTTCTTTTTCTACTCTTTCTTCTTTTGCTCGAGGAAGAGCAACCTTCTAAGTTTGGTGTGGTAAAAGCTAAAACTTTTTATTTTTCCATAACCATTTATGGCACCAAAGGCCAGAGAAACCTCTAGAAAGAGGAAAGGGAAGCAAAAGCTTCCACCTCTGAGTCATGGAAGATGGAGAGATTTCTCTCAAGGGTGCATCAAGACCACTTCTATGAAGTTATGTCCAAGAAGAAAGTGATCCCCGAGGTCCCTTTCAAACTCAAAAAGAATGAGTATCCGGAGATCCGACATGAGATCCAAAGAAGAGGTTGGGAAGTTCTCATCAACCCCATTCAACAAGTCGAAATCTTAATGGTTCAAGAGTTCTATGCCAATGCATGGATCACCAAGAACCATGATCAAAGTGTGAACCCGGACCCCAAGAATTGGCTTACAATGGTTCGGGGGAATTACTTAGATTTTAGTCCGGAAAATGTAAGGTTGGCATTCAACTTGCCTATGATGCAAGGAGATGCACACCCCTACACTAGAAGGGTCAACTTTAATCAAAGGTTGGACCAAGTCCTCATAGACATATGTGAAGAGGTCGCTCAATGGAAGAGAGATTCAAGAGGGAAGCCGGTTCAACTAAGAAGGCATGACCTCAAGCCCGTGGCTAGGGGATGGTTGGATAACCTCTAACTATGAAGGAAAGTCAAGTGGATAAATCAATTTGATTCCTCAAGTCCTAGTCAACTTCTAAGGAAAGACTAGCTTTAGAGGGATCCAAATCAACTAGCAACTTCTAATTATCAACCAATAAAGGAGTTTGATAACTCAAGAGTCTCCAATTACTCAACCAAAGCCAAGAATATAAAAATCTAACTTAAAACCCTCCCAAGCATTTTATCAAACACTTGGAAGGCACACCATAAAATCATAGAAAACTAGCAATGAATATTAAATCCAAACAACCAATTTCAAACATCAATGACTCAAAAATAATAGAAGAAGTAATAAATATGAAATACCTCAAATTGCATTAAATAGAAAATCAAATCTAACATGAGAATTCATAAACTAAATTGGAAAATGAATAAACCAACAAGCGAAATAGATAAACTAAAGTGCTAGAGCTAATAAAAGTAGAAGAAAACTAATATCAAAGTAAGGTAGAAATCTAAAATTGAACATAGCTAAACCTAAGAATACTAAAACCTAGAGAGAGGAGAGAGCCTCTCTCTCTCTAGAAAACTACATCTACAACCTAAAATTATGTGTATGAAGTGTTGTGTGAATGAATGAATGTGATTCCCCCACTCTGCAGCCTCTAATATGTGTTTTCTGGCTGAAAACTGGGCCAAAAGGAGCACAGAAATTGCCCCCAACATTTTCTTATGCGTCCATCACGTGACTTTGTCACGCGTGAAGCTGATCACGTGACCTCATTAAAGTGAATTCACTGGGGATGATTTCTGAGCTTTCCAGGCCCAAATCCAACTCATTTCTAGGGCTATTTAATGCAGAATTCAAGATGGGTCAAGGGGGAAGCAATTAGTTAGTGTAGGAAGCTTACCTTAGGTTAGTTCTAGAGAGAAAAGCTCCCTCTTCTCTCTAGAAATTAGGGTTCTTAGTTTATTTTTATATTAGATTTAGGTTTTAATTTCTTGTTTTCATCTTGTTTTCTTTAAATTTCTTGTTCCTACATCTTCATTCTCTTAAGTTTTCTTGTTAATTTCTCCTTTGAGCCTCTTTTATGTTTATGAGCACTCTTGTCAATTCTACTTTTTTTAATGCAATTTTATGTTTTATGTTCTTTTCTTGCTTAATTGAGTTGTTATTGTTAATTTCTTGCATTGGGTAGTTATAGAATTTATGTTTCTTGTTATTTTACCATACTTTCCTTTTATGCCTTTCAAGTGTTTGACAAAATGCTTTGTTGGATGTTAGAGTAGCTTTTTGAGCATTCTTGGCTTGGAAAGAGAAATTAGGTGATCTTGAGTCATTAATATCGAATTTAGATTGGTGATCTAGAGTTGTTAGTTGATATTATTTCCGTTGACTCTAATCTCTTGCTAATTTAATTAGCGAGTTGATTAGGACTTATGGGTTGAGATTAACTAGTCTTATTTGACTTTCTCTCATGTGAAGATAACATTATACCTTCTTCTAATGTTGGAGATGACTAAATAGGATTAGCTCTTGTTAATCATTGTATGATAGTTAATGACTATGATAGAAAGCCTATATTCTCAATCCTTGCCATGAATGTCTCTCTTTATTACTTACTTTCTTTAGTTACTTGCGTTTACTTTTGTTGTCATTTATTTTCTTGCCGTTTTATCAACCCAACCCCTTTGAACTTCATAACCAATAATTAGGTACTCGATTGCAATTCTTAGGGAGAACGACCCGGGACTAATACTCTCGGTTATTTTTATTGGGATGGACTTGTGACAACCAAAAATTAAACTTTGATTGAGCATTACTTGTCGGTTTGGAACTATACTTGCAACGAAGTTATTTTCCTCTAACCGAGAAGAAATTCTAAGCCGACGGTTTTTGCTTCTTTCATAAACCTACTATTCTTTTGAATAAGTACCAGTTTTCAAATGTACATCAAAGTTCCCATTTTTGGACGAATAAAGAAGGAAAACATTTGGAATGTAAAATAAGATTAAATTTCTTGGAATTAAAAATATAGAAAGCGAAGTAAATGACTTTAAATTTAAAAGAAATCAATAAAATGCCTCCAACACAGTCGAAGGACTTGAATTCAAAAGACAATGCCGAAATTTAAAAGACGAAAAGAAAAGACTTTGCAAAGGAAAAGTGAATCTACAAAAAAAAAAAAAGAAATTACAAGGAATTCTAAATGAAAAGTTGAAACATGGAAGGAATCCTAGAGAAAAGAAAGCTCTTGGCAGACTCAAAAAGTTGCAGGGGATATGAGTGTGCGAGAGTGTTTTCTGAAGATGAATTATAACCCTTGCTCCTTCCAAACCTTGCCTATTTATAGGTGAGTTTGACAAATGTTGTACTGCCAAATGTCATCTCTAAACAATCGCAAAGTAACTGTTCCCACCAAATGCAAACCCAAGGAACTGCCACCTTCACACAGCTTATGTTTGATCTCGATATGTCGATCTGTTGACTTCATCCTTCAACAATTTCGAATGAATTGACACCCTAGGTGTCGATTTCTTTCTTCTCGACTCGACCTCTTTATCAATCTAATCGGTCAAAACATTCGACCAACAAATTTCCCCCTAGGATTATTATTTCATCAAAATTTTCACGAAAATGAAAATAATTAATCCTAAAAGAAAATTTGTTCATATGCTCAACAACTTCCTTAATGAACACGATCTCATTAATTGCGAGCATTATGCATGCCATTAATTGATTATATTTCAATTCTCTAGGACTATAAATTTAATAAAAAGCACTTTCTCTTCCAAAAATTCAAAATTTCCTCTGAGTCCATTTATCTTCAAAACCTCTCCTTTCTCACCTTTTAACTCTATTTTACTGTAACCAAGGATTTCAAACTTCTATCTTCATGTCTCTTTTTCGTTTACTGGTATGTTCTTATTCTTTTCTCATTCTCATTACAATAATCTATATCTAATTCAATTTTTAATCCTCAGAAATAAAATAACAACATTTCTTAATCGTTGGGATTTTTACACAAACGCACGATTTTTTCTTCCACTTTCTATTAAGTTGAACATTGAATCTTCTTTTTTTCAGACTTATGCAAAAATGGATGCTATTCCTTCAGCGATTTCATCCCCAACAAAAACCAAGGGCAAATAGATTGAGAAACGTAAAGATGAAACGGAAACTACAAAACCCTTCAAACATTCAAGCTTGAAAATCCTTTCCTTTGATGCGGATACTGTTATCAAAGACCTAGTGGATACTGCA
>NC_029789.2:108527116-108534038 GCF_000816755.2 Arachis ipaensis
TTCGTAAAGCCTTTGAATTCTCTTGAGCATGCTTAAAAAGTTCTTCACTACTTCCTAAGAGTCGATGGATAAGATTTGCTTATCAAACAAGACTTGTTTGTAGCCTCCTTCATTGACAGCAAACGACCTTTTCATAATAACCCCAAAATTTCCTTCAAAAATTTGAATTTCCTTGTTTGGCACAAAAGACTCGAGCCTTAGAAATGAGAAGAATGTAAACTACGAGGAATCCAGGACCTCCTTAGACTTTCACATTTTCCACCAATAACACATCATTGGAGGATCAGGATTGCACTATGTTTTTGGAACAAGACCACAAATAATTTTTATCTCCCTTGTGGTATGGTTGGACCTACACTCTTTGATCTTGCGACTATCACAGGGCATTTTGTAAGTGGACCTATGACTACCTTTGATATGAAGCCCAAATGAAAATACAACATCACTGAAAAAGGTTCTTATGGAGAAATTATTAAACACAACATGGGAGATGAAGGTAGTTCAGTTACAGAGGATGCATGTGTTGCCTTCTTATATTACTTGCTCAATGCCATTGTTTTCTGCTCGAGAAATATTTTGATACAAAAATGGTTTATTCCATTAGCTGCCCTACTCGATGGAAAACACAAGTTTAGTCTAGCCAAATTATTCTTGAGCAACCTGATGCATGTGCATCTTTGGTAGCTTTTAGTTATTTTTTCTTTAAATAGTGGTATTGATTTAATAATTTTATTAAGAATTTCATGCTTTTAATATATGTTTTTAGTATTTCTTTCATTATGTTCAAGATAAAGATTTTCCTTTTCTTTAATTGAGATTTTTTGCTTTGATTAATGCTTTTTGGAGTTTTTTTGTGCATTGATAAGTGTAGGAAATGAAACACGAATCAAAACAACAAAGGAGGAAGTTAAGGACAGGCTCTGGAACCTTAGGCCATGCTTTTGAAACTGTGGCCATTCATGAAGTGGAAGCCCATGCCACAATAGATAGTGCTGGAGATGAAGCATATAAGGGTGAGGCATTGGGCATTGGTAATGCCCACTCAAGGAAGCGCCCTTCAAAGGAAATATTGAAGAAGTGGAAGCCCATGCCACAATAGATAGTGCTGGAGATGAAGCATACAAGGGTGGGGGCATTAGGCATTGGTAACATCCATTCAAGGAAGCACCCTTCAAAGGCAACAATGAAAAAGTGGAAGCCCATGCCACAATAGATGATGTTGGAGATGAAGCATACAAGGGCGTGTCATTAGCTCTTCATTGGCGTGCTAAAACCACACGCCCAAAAGCTTTAATTTTGGCGTATCATGGGTGTGCCTGGGGAGTGGCACATTGGGCCAACTTTCTAGAGAATGTCCCCAGCTTCTCTAACTGGCGTGTCTTTGGTGGGTCTCTGGTGTGGGAATAGAGGCACACCCGCGAAGCTTCATTCTTCTCTAAAAGGACGTGGGAGTTGGCGTGCCTAGGAAGTGGCACGTTGGGCCAACTTCCCAGAGAGCAAAACTTCTCCAATTTGGTGTGCACTATGGCATGGCAGTGGCGTGCCAAAAGCCACACGCCTTCGAATCCTTCCAAAAGTCTCAAACCTGGCGTGCATTGGTCGTGCACTCGGTGTGGCATGTTGGGCCGTTGATCCAGAAGCACCATCTTGGGCGTGCCAAGGGCGTGGCACATTGGGCAATCCTTCTTAACTCCATTGGGTATGCCATTAAAGTGGCACTTACATGGCGCGCCAAGCAACACCACTCAACCTCAAGACAATTCACCATCTTGGGCGTCCCAAGGGCGTGGCACGTTGGGCAATCCTTCTTAACTCCATTGGGTGTGCCACCAAAGTGGCGCTTACATGGCATGCTAAGCAACACCACTCAACCTTAAGACAATTTACCATCTTGGGCTCACAATCTTTGAAGAAAAGAAAATTCAACTACAAGCAAGAGGGCCATGAGTTGGATAGAATTGTAATTGTAATAATTTTAGTTGAAACTGGAGTGAAACTTTGGGAGTTGAGAGCACTATATAACCCCAAGTGAACACTTCAGAGAGAGAGGGGCCAGGAACTTTTTACTTCTATTTGCACTTTTTCTTTTGTACTTTCATTTTTTTTATTCTTCTCTATAAGTCATGAGTGGCTAATCCCCATTCATTGGGGTAAAGAGCTCTAATGTATTTTGATGGATCAATAGTGATTTAATTTTCATCTTCATTCTTCTTTTATTGCTTCTTTAGAAAGAATCTTTGTTCTTCATTGCAATGATTCAAATATCTTGGAAAAAACTTTGAATCTAATTTGAATTCTATATGTGAGGCTTGGAAAAGGAATTATAGAATTATGCTTGAAGTTCTTTCTCACAGTGGTTATGAAATTGGGTTTGGGATTGATTCATGACATATAATTATCCCAAAACTTGATTCATGAAATTGTGTGGCTCTAAATCAGAGACTAATCTTCATCTCTTCTCATGAACAATTAGATCAAAGAATTGACAATTGATCAAGTTAAAAGAGATTAAATATCTAAGAAATTGGGATTTAATCACTTATGATTTGCCAAGAGATCAATAATTGAATGATTGAAGATGAGATAAAACCCATTTTGATCTAGAGAATTCAATATCTCTAACCCCCAATGATTTCCCTCTCATTCTCTTAATTCACGTTCTTTGATTTCATTTACTTCATGCTTTTTTACATTGTTGAAAGACAAAGCACCAAAGGACTTCGATTAATTACCTTACAACTAAATTTCTCTAATTCACACTCAACTAGGGAACTCTTTCGGGAGGAATTCTCGAAATTCTACTCATGCAAAAATTTCCAAAATGAAGATTTAAAACTTGCCCCTTTTGTTGATCGAAAATGTGGATCGACATGGTTTCGACGCCATATAGTTTCAAGAGATGGTGATAGAGATCGTATAAACAATGACACATGGTCCAATTTTCTTCCCATTCAAGTGATTCCAATAGGAATACCTCGATATAAGAAAGAACAATTTCATGTTAAGCTTTATATTCCTCACTATGTTGCAAGACAAATGGGTTTTTCTCAAGCTATTTCAACACTATTTCCAAGCACGTCTCCTCCTCTTTGCCAAATAAATTTCTAAAAACAGAAAGAAATTGACAAATGTCTTGAGCGCAATGAGGAAACTCGAAGCCACTACTTCTCTCTTAACTATGTTCGAAGCTCTTATGTTACCAAATCTTTGTCGAATGGTGGGACCACTACTATTCTCGCTATGATCGATCTCTTGATGACATTTTGAAAGGACTTATCAAAACTTTCCCAAATACCATCGACGTACCTATTCTAAAATCTTCCAAAAGGAGAGCTCGAGTTACCAAAACTTCAAGAAGGAAAGAAAGCTCGACCCAACTCAACAAAAGCTCCTCCAAATAACAAGGTAACTTTATTCAAATTTTAATCTTCTTACATGAATTTCAATATCATTAGCTTTTGATCTTAGATTCTTGGAAAACTTTCAATCTTTGACGTAGGAAGGATCTTCTACTCAAGGGTCATCTGATAAACCCACCAATTCTTATCCAAGAAAGACTCCCACTCATTTGAGTGACTCTTCTCCCACCTTCAGTACTTTGGATTCTAGCAGCACTTCAAAAATCTCTACTCAATCGTCATACTCTCAACCTCAAGAAGTAGAGGTGAGCCATCAATTTTATTTTTTAAAATAACTTTACCAGTGAGCTAAAACTGAAATTGAATTTTGAAACCAAATCATTTCAGATTAAGACACTTCGTCAAGATCCACCATTAGTTTCGACAACAAAAGCTCTTATTGATGAAAAAGGAGGAAATTCTTCGGATTCTTCGTTAAATGGCCATGTGATATCACATTACCTGCAGACTGATCAAGAAAACCAATAGCATAATGAACAAACTGAACAAATCAAACAGTCTGAAGAAGTCATCAAACATGTCAAAGAAGTCGTTTAGCCTGTCGAAGAGAGACATTCTCTAAATAAAACAAATCAAGAAAATCCTCCGAAAGTCCAAGTCACGGAAGAAGAACTTTCTTCTCAATAGATCGATGCCAACCTCTCCCTTATTTCTTCTCCTTCTATAGAAGCCATCCCAATTGAAAAAGATAGCAAAATGGGCAAAACCACTTTTTACACCAGTCTAGAAACCAATACTACACCTAATCCTGACAATCAAGCTGAGCATGCTTCTAGATGCGTGAGCATCTTGCCCTTTTCCCCTTATTTTCTAGTCGTTTTTAGTTAGAATTTATCAAGTTTTATTATATTTTAGTGTTAAAATCCTTTTGGATGCTACTTTGAGTTGTTTTAGTGTTTTTATGATTTCAAGTGAAATTCGGAGCAATTTGGCAGAGTTTGGTACAAAAGGAGAAGATTTGAAGCATTGATTACAGGCGCCTCAACCAGGCTACCCACAAGGATCACTACCCCCTACCATTCATCGACCAAATGCTTGATCGCCTATCAGGTAAATCACACTACTATTTTCTAGATGGTTACACTGGCTATTTTCAAATTCATATAGCTCCGGAAGATCAGGAGAAAACTACTTTTACATGTCCCTTTGGAATGTATGCATACAAGAGGATGCCTTTTGGCTTATGTAATGCACCGGCTACTTTCCAAATGAGCATGATGAGTATTTTCTCGATCTTATTGAGAGCTGTATGGAAGTTTTCGTGGATGACTTTAGTGTGTATGGTGATTCATTTAAACTTTGCTTGGATAGTTTAGCTAGAGTATTAGACAGGTGTGTTATTTCAAACCTTGTATTAAATTGAAAAATGTCATTTTATGGTAAAACAAGGTATTGTTCTAGGACACGTTGTTTCTAATACTGGTATTTCTGTAGATCCAGCAAAGGTAGATGTCATTTCTAGTTTACCTTACCCCTACTCCGTGAGGGAAGTCCGTTCGTTCCTTGGTCATGCAGGTTTCTACCAGAGATTTATCAAGGACTTCAGTAAGGTAGCATTGCCTTTATCCAGACTACTGCAGAAGGATATTGAGTTCAAGCTGAGTAAGGACTGCATGGAAGCGTTTGATAAGCTGAAGATCGCCATGACTCAATCTCCGATTGTGAGAGGACCAGACTGGAGCCAGCCTTTTGAGATTATGTGTGATTTCTCCAACCATGCAGTATGAGCGGCACTGGCTCAGCACGAAGGTAAGGACCTTTTTATAATTGCTTATGCTTCTAAGACCTTAGACACTGCTCAGTCTAATTATACTACCCCTGAAAAAGAGCTTCTGGCTATTGTTTTTGCTCTGGATAAATTCCGAGCCTACTACTTGGTACTAAGGTGGTAGTATACTCAGACCATGCAGCTCTAAAATATTTATTAGTGAAAAAAGAGTCCAAACCAAGGCTAATACATTGGATATTGTTGCTGCAAGAATTTGATTTAGAAATCAAAGATAGGAGTGGTTCCCAGAATTTAGTGGCGGACCACTTGAGTTGCCTAGAGCACATTAAGAATGACTCCACTCCTATCAATGATGCTTTTCCATTTGATAGCTTGCACGCAAATATCTGAAGTAGTTCCTTGGTATGCACCTATAGCTAATTATTTAGTTAGACGTACCTTCCCTCCTAATTTTACTAAACATCAAGCTTGAGTCATCCCTCAAGCTCTAAATTCATCAAGGTCAATGGACATTGCTTGAAGCTGTATCATGGTGAGCAGATGAAGCACAACAAGGAGCTGAAGATCTTCCTCTTGGAGGATCCACCAATAGAAGAAGATTGAGCTTGTAGACCATCCAACTTAAGGACGTAAAAGCAAAGTGCTAGAAGGGAGACAACCCACCATGGTATGATCGTCCCTTTTCAATCCTAGTTTTATTTTTTTTTTATTTTTCACAGTGTTCATTCATATTTTCTGCAAAATCATCTGCATTTTGCATTCTGCATTCTGCATATATAAAAAAATAAAAAATAAAAAAAATGTGTGCGACGCGCAAGCATCGCTGACGCGTGCGCGTCATGCATGATTTCGCAAGACTAAAGAATTGACCTGAAAGTTGGGCAGGAGTGGCGCTGGAAGCGTGCCTTGCGCACAAACAAGCCCACACGTACGCGTCCTTGACGCATGCACGTCGCTTCCAATTTCAGCAGTCCACGCGTATGCGTCCCTGACGCATATGCGTGACCCTGGAAATCGGCGTAAATGGGTGTTTGGCTAGAGATTTTTGTTGGTGTGGGGCTGGAACTATGCTGGAAGCAAAAACCTATCACGCGTACGCATCCCTGACGCGTGCGCATCATTTTCCCTTAATGGCCACCCACGCGTGCGCGTACCTGACACGCACGCGTCACATGCTTTTATGGCTCTCGTGCGTTTCAACCCGAGAGTTGGTGATGAGCGGATAATTTATACGCTTTTTGGCATTGTTTTTAGTATGTTTTTAGTAGAATCTAGTTACTTTTAGGGATGTTTTTATTAGTTTTTATGTTAAATTCACATTTCTGGACTTTACTATGAGTTTGTGTGTTTTTCTATGATTTCAGGTATTTTCTGGCTGAAATTGAGGGACTTGAGCAAAAATTAGATTCAGAGGTTGAAGAAGGACTGCTGATGCTGTTGGATTCTGACCTCCCTGCACTCAAAGTGGATTTTCTGGAGCAACAAAACTCAAAATGGCGCGCTTTCAATTGCGTTGGAAAGTAGACATCCAGGGCTTTCCAGCAATATATAATAGTTCATACTTTGGACGAGTTTAGAAGACGCAAAAGGGCGTTGAACACCAGTTCTACGCTGCAGTCTGGAGTTAAACGCCAGAAACACGTCACGAACCAGAGTTGAACGCCAGAAACACGTTACAACCTGGCGTTCAACTCCAGAAAGAGCCTCTGCACGTGTAACATTCAAGCTCAGCCCAAGCACACACCAAGTGGGCCCCGGAAGTGGATTTATGCAT
>NC_029789.2:108534677-108538242 GCF_000816755.2 Arachis ipaensis
AGTAACTAGTTTAGTATAAATAGGACTTTTTACTATTGTATTAGACATCTTATGATTTTTAGTTCATCTTAGGATCATATTGATCACGTTTGGGGGCTGGCCATTCGGCCATGCCTGGACCTTTCACTTATGTATTTTTAACGGTAGAGTTTCTACACTCTATAGATTAAGGTGTGGAGCTCTGCTGTTCCTCATGAATTAATGCAAAGTACTACTGTTTCTCTATTCAATTCAACTTATTCCGCTTCTAAGATATTCATTCGCACTTCAATATGAATGTGATGAACTTGACAATCATCATCATTCCCCCACGAACGCGTGCCTGACAACCACTTCCGTTCCACCTTAGATTGGATGAGTATCTCTTGGATCTCTTAATCAGGATCTTCGTGGTATAAGATAGATTGATGGCGGCATTCATGAGAATCCGGAAAGTCTAAACCTTTTCTGTGGTATTCCGAGTAGGATTCTAGGATTGAATTACTGTGACGAACTTCAAACTCGCGAGTGCTGGGCGTAGTGACAGACGCAAAAGGAGGGTGAATCCTATTCTAGTATGATCAAGAACCTCAGATGATTAGCCGTGCTGTGACAGAGCATTTGGACCATTTTCACAAGAGGATGGGATACAACCGTTGACCACGGTGATGCCTCTAGATGATTAGCCATGTAGTGACAGCGCATCGGACCATTTTCACAGAGAGGATAAAAAGTAGCCATTGACAATGGTGATGTCCTTACACAAAGCCAGCCATGGAAAGGAGTAAGACTGATTGGATGAAGACAGCAGGAAAGCAGAGGTTCAGGGGAATGAACGCATCTCCATACACTTATCTGAAATTCTCACCAATGATATACATAAGTATTTCTATCTTTATTTTCTGTCTATTTATTATTCATTTTTCGAAAACTCCATAATTAATTATTATCCGCCTGACTGAGATTTACAAGATGACCATAGCTTGCTTCATACCAACAATCTCCATGGGATCGACCCTTACTCACGTAAGGTTTTATTACTTGGATGACCCAGTGCACTTGCTGGTTAGTTGTATCGAAGTTGTGAATGAAAAACGATTTATTAAGACGTGCGTACAGAGTTTTTGACGCCGTTGTCTGAGATCACAATTTTCGTGCACCATGTTTTTGGCGCCGTTGCCGGGGATTGTTCGAGTTTGGACAACTGACGGTTCATCTTGTTGCTCAGATTGGGTAATTTTCTTCTTATTTTATTTTCAAAAAGTTTTCAAAAAAAATTTCAAAAAAAAAATATTTTCAAAAAATATATATATATATTTTTTCTTCATAATTTTTAAGAATGAATTCTAGTGTTTCATGAAGCATGTTGAAGCCTGACTGGCTGTAAAGCCATGTCTAAATTTATTTGGACTGGGGCTTCCAACCCAACATTATCAAGAGCAAGCTAATTGTTGCTAATCCACCTGCTGCTGTTCCTGATCCACTTGATTTACATGCTAAAGCTTGACTGGCTATTAAGCCATGTCTAACCCTCAGATTGGAGCTTTAGACTAAAGAGCACAAGATTCCTGGAATTCATATTAAAAATTTTGAAATCCTTATTTTCTTTTTCAAATAATTTTCGAAAAAAAAAATTAGAAAATCATAAAAATAAAAAATATTTCATGTTTATTGATTGAATCTTGAGTCAGATTTTAAGTTTGGTGTCAATTGCATATTCATCTTGCATTTTTCAAAAAAAAATCATGCATTCATAGTGTTCTTCATGATCTTCAAGTTGTTCTTGGTAAGTCTTCTTGTTTGATCTTGATGTTTTCTTGTTTTATGTCTTTTCTTGTTTTTCATATGCATTTTTGCATTCATAGTGTCTAAACATGAAAGATTTATAAGTTTGGTGTTTTGCATATTTTCTTTTCTTGAAAATTTTTCAAAAATAAGTTCTTGATGTTCATCTTGACATTCATAGTGTTCTTGGTGTTCATCCTAACATTCATAGTGTTCTTGCATGCATCACATGTTTTGATCCAAAATTTTCATGCATTGCATCATTTTTCATGTTTTTCTCTTTCATCATTAAAAATTCAAAAATAAAAAAAAATATCTCCCCCTTTTCCTCTCATAATTTTTGAAAATTTGAGTTGACTATTTCAAAACTTTTTAAAATTTAGTTGTTTCTTATGAGTCAAATCAAATTTTCAATTTAAAAATCTTATCTTTTTCAAAATCTTTTTCAAAAATCAAATATTTTTCATTTTTTTATTTTATTTTCGAAAATTTTAAAAATATTTTTTAAAAAATCTTTTTCTTAATTTTACATCAAATTTTCGAAAATATCTTTAACAATTAATGTTTTGATTCAAAAATTTCAAGTTTGTTACTTGCTTGTTAAGAAAGATTCAAACTTTAAGTTCTAGAATCATATCTTGTGATTTCTTGTGAATCAAGTCATTAATTGTGATTTTAAAAATCAAATCTTTTTCAAAACTAATTTCAATCATATCTTTTCAAAAATATCTTCTTATCTTTTTCAAAAATTTGATTTTAAAATATCTTTTCTAAATTCCTATCTTCTTATCTTTTCAAAATTGATTTTCAAATTTGTTTCAACTAACTAACTAACTTTTTGTTTATTTCTTATCTTTTTCAAAACTACCTAACTAACTACCCCTCTCTAATTTTCGAAAATACCACCCTCTTTTTCAAAAATTCTTTTTAATTAATTAATTGTTTAATTTTTAATTTTAATTTGATTTCATTCCTAATTTTCGAAAATCACTAACTCTTTTTCAAAAATTATTTTCGAAAACCTCCCCCTCACATCCTTTTCTATTTATTTATTTATTTACTAACATCTCTTCCTCACTCACCAAAAATCCGAATCCCCTCTCTCTCTCTGAGTTCAGATTTTCTCTTCTTCTTTTCTTCTACTCTTCTTTTTTTCCACTCACCTAAGGGAACCTCTATACCTGGGTAAAAAGGATCCCTATTATTATTATTTTTCTGTTCCCTCTTTTTCATATGAGCAAGAGCAAGAACAAGAACATTCTTGTTGAAGTAGATCCAGAACCTAAAAGGACTCTAAAGAAGAAACTAAATGAAGCTAAATTACAACAATCCAGCAAGCACCTTTCAGAAATTTTCGAACAGGAAGAGGAGATGGCAGCCGAAAATAATAATAATGCAAGGAGGATGCTTGGTGACTTTACTGCACTTAATTCCAATTTACATGGAAGAAGCATCTCCATCCCTACCATTGGAGCAAACAATTTTGAGCTGAAACCTCAATTAGTTTCTCTGATGCAGCAGAACTGCAAGTTTCATGGACTTCCATCTGAAGATCCTTTTCAGTTCTTAACTGAATTCTTGCAGATCTGTGATACTGTTAAGACTAATGGAATAGATCCTGAAGTCTACAGGCTCATGCTTTTCCCCTTTGCTGTAAGAGACAGAGCTAGAGTGTGGTTGGACTCTCAACCCAAAGACAGCCTGAACTCTTGGGATAAGCTGGCCAAGGCTTTCTTAGCCAAGTTCTTTCCTCCTCAAAAGCTGAGCAAGCTTAGAGTGGATGTTCAAACCTTCAAACAGA